>NC_034178.2:18963900-18993068 GCF_002021735.2 Oncorhynchus kisutch
CCCTCTCCCTCTCCCTCTCCCTCCCCCTCCCCCTCCCCTCCCCCTCTCCCTCTCCCTCTCCCTCTCCCTCCCCCTCTCCCTCTCCCTCCCCCTGGATCATCCAACATTAGATGTTATTACTGTTCCAGATGGGGATTCTGAGGAACAAACGAAGGCCGTTTTTTCTTTACGCAGCCCTATGCCCTCAAGCTATTTTTGACGTAAGTCCAAAAATAAAATGCGTAATAATCTTTATACATTAAGCATTAAACAAAATTATGTACACTATTTTCAAAAGCTAATCTTGAGTTTACAGCTGACAGCCCCACAACAATAATACCTGAGGCATTATGGACTCCACCTGTGACTGACTATGGGGGTGCTGAAACCGACGATAGATGTTATATATATCTGTGGACACAGATCCTGAAACAGATCGTCATGATAGGTTTCTCACAGCCTTTTACAGGGCTCTAAAAGCCAGAGAGGTTCAGCTACACACACGTATGGTTGCTTTACTAAGGCGTCAATAGAGTCAAGATCTATACTTCTGGCATAGAACAATGACCCGCTTGTTAAGCAACAATCTGAAAAAAAAGCCAAACAAGCGATAAAGATTGTATGTAACATGAATACTTCTAGAATACCTACAGACCCTCACATCCTTAATTAACCAAATGAATGAGACAGGGCCAACCTCCCCATCAATAACTCAGACACATGAACACCCATTATCACAGGTCCCCACGGAACTCATATCCTTAATTAACCAAATGAATGAGACAGGGCCAACCTCCCCATCAATAACTCAGACACATGAACACCCATTATCACAGGTCCCCACGGAACTCATATCCTTAATTAACCAAATTAACCAAATGAATGAGACAGGGCCAACCTCATATCCTTAATTAACCAAATGAACGAGACAGGGCCAACCTCCCCATCAATAACTCAGACACATGAACACCCATTATCACAGGTCCCCACGGAACTCATATCCTTAATTAACCAAATGAATGAGACAGGGCCAACCTCCCCATCAATAACTCCCCCCCCCCCCCCCCCCCCCCCCCACACACACACACACACACCTCCTTTAACTCCTATGTCTGAAGACTGAGCAACCCCACAATGTTTCTGAGGAATTGGAAAATTGTGTAATAAATCAGAGCGGTGATGGTATTGATTTTATTTTATTTATTTTATTTTACCTTTATTTAACCAGGTAGGCAAGTTGAGAACAAGTTCTCATTTACAATTGCGACCTGGCCAAGATAAAGCAAAGCAGTTCGACAGATAAAACGACACAGAGTTACACATGGAGTAAAAACAAACATACAGTCAATAATGCAGTATAAACAAGTCTATATACAATGTGAGCAAATGAGGTGAGAAGGGAGGTAAAGGCAAAAAAAGGCCATGATGGCAAAGTAAATACAATATAGCAAGTAAAATACTGGAATGGTAGTTTTGCAATGGAAGAATGTGCAAAGTAGAAATAAAAAAATAATGGGGTGCAAAGGAGCAAAATAAATAAATAAATAAAAATTAAATACAGTTGGGAAAGAGGTAGTTGTTTGGGCTAAATTTTAGGTGGGCTATGTACAGGTGCAGTAATCTGTGAGCTGCTCTGACAGTTGGTGCTTAAAGCTAGTGAGGGAGATAAGTGTTTCCAGTTTCAGAGATTTTTGTAGTTCGTTCCAGTCATTGGCAGCAGAGAACTGGAAGGAGAGGCGGCCAAAGAAAGAATTGGTCTTGGGGGTGACTAGAGAGATATACCTGCTGGAGCGTGTGCTACAGGTGGGAGATGCTATGGTGACCAGCGAGCTGAGATAAGGGGGGACTTTACCTAGCAGGGTCTTGTAGATGACATGGAGCCAGTGGGTTTGGCGACGAGTATGAAGCGAGGGCCAGCCAACGAGAGCGTACAGGTCGCAATGGTGGGTAGTATATGGGGCTTTGGTGATAAAACGGATTGCACTGTGATAGACTGCATCCAATTTGTTGAGTAGGGTATTGGAGGCTATTTTGTAAATGACATCGCCAAAGTCGAGGATTGGTAGGATGGTCAGTTTTACAAGGGTATGTTTGGCAGCATGAGTGAAGGATGCTTTGTTGCGAAATAGGAAGCCAATTCTAGATTTAACTTTGGATTGGAGATGTTTGATATGGGTCTGGAAGGAGAGTTTACAGTCTAACCAGACACCTAAGTATTTGTAGTTGTCCACGTATTCTAAGTCAGAGCCGTCCAGAGTAGTGATGTTGGACAGGCGGGTAGGTGCAGGTAGCGATCGGTTGAAGAGCATGCATTTAGTTTTACTTGTATTTAAGAGCAATTGGAGGCCACGGAAGGAGAGTTGTATGGCATTGAAGCTTGCCTGGAGGGTTGTTAACACAGTGTCCAAAGAAGGGCCGGAAGTATACAGAATGGTGTCGTCTGCGTATAGGTGGATCAGGGACTCACCAGCAGCAAGAGCGACCTCATTGATGTATACAGAGAAGAGAGTCGGTCCAAGAATTGAACCCTGTGGCACCCCCATAGAGACTGCCAGAGGTCCGGACAGCAGACCCTCCGACTTGACACACTGAACTCTATCAGAGAAGTAGTTGCTGAACCAGGCGAGGCAATCATTTGAGAAACCAAGGCTGTCGAGTCTGCCGATGAGGATATGGTGATTGACAGAGTCGAAAGCCTTGGCCAGATCAATGAATACGGCTGCACAGTAATGTTTCTTATCGATGGTGGTTAAGATATCGTTTAGGACCTTGAGCGTGGCTGAGGTGCACCCATGACCAGCTCTGAAACCAGATTGCATAGCAGAGAAGGTATGGTGAGATTCGAAATGGTCGGTAATCTGTTTGTTGACTTGGCTTTCGAAGACCTTAGAAAGGCACGGTAGGATAGATATAGGTCTGTAGCAGTTTGGGTCAAGAGTGTCCCCCCCTTTGAAGAGGGGGATGACCGCAGCTGCTTTCCAATCTTTGGGAATCTCAGACGACACGAAAGAGAGGTTGAACAGGCTAGTAATAGGGGTGGCAACAATTTCGGCAGATAATTTTAGAAAGAAAGGGTCCAGATTGTCTAGCCCGGCTGATTTGTAGGGGTCCAGATTTTGCAGCTCTTTCAGAACATCAGCTGAATGGATTTGGGAGAAGGAGAAATGGGGAAGGCTTGGGCGAGTTGCTGTTGGGGGTGCAGTGCTGTTGTCCGGGGTAGGAGTAGCCAGGTGGAAAGCATGGCCAGCCGTAGAAAAATGCTTATTGAAATTCTCAATTATGGTGGATTTATCAGTGGTGACAGTGTTTCCTATCTTCAGTGCAGTGGGCAGCTGGGAGGAGGTGTTCTTATTCTCCATGGACTTTACAGTGTCCCAGAACTTTTTTGAGTTAGTGTTGCAGGAAGCAAATTTCTGCTTGAAAAAGCTAGCCTTGGCTTTTCTAACTGCCTGTGTATAATGATTTCTAGCTTCCCTGAACAGCTGCATATCACGGGGGCTGTTCGATGCTAATGCAGAACGCCATAGGATGTTTTTGTGTTGGTTAAGGGCAGTCAGGTCTGGGGAGAACCAAGGGCTATATCTGTTCCTGGTTCTAAATTTCTTGAATGGGGCATGTTTATTTAAGATGGTTAGGAAGGCATTTTTAAAAAATATCCAGGCATCCTCTACTGACGGGATGAGATCAATATCCTTCCAGGATACCCCGGCCAGGTCGATTAGAAAGGCCTGCTCGCAGAAGTGTTTCAGGGAGCGTTTTACAGTGATGAGTGGAGGTCGTTTGACCGCTGACCCATTACGGATGCAGGCAATGAGGCAGTGATCGCTGAGATCTTGGTTGAAGACAGCAGAGGTGTATTTAGAGGGGAAGTTGGTTAGGATGATATCTATGAGGGTGCCCGTGTTTAAGGTTTTGGGGAGGTACCTGGTAGGTTCATTGATTACTTGTGTGAGATTGAGGGCATCAAGTTTAGATTGTAGGATGGCTGGGGTGTTAAGCATGTTCCAGTTTAGGTCGCCTAGCAGCACGAACTCTGAAGATAGATGGGGGGCAATCAGTTCACATATGGTGTCCAGAGCACAGCTGGGGGCAGAGGGTGGTCTATAGCAGGCGGCAACGGTGAGAGACTTGTTTTTAGAGAGGTGGATTTTTAAAAGTAGAAGTTCAAATTGTTTGGGTACAGACCTGGATAGTAGGACAGAACTCTGCAGGCTATCTTTGCAGTAGATTGCAACACCGCCCCCTTTGGCAGTTCTATCTTGTCTGAAAATGTTGTAGTTTGGAATTAAAACTTCAGAATTTTTGGTGGTCTTCCTAAGCCAGGATTCAGACACAGCTAGAACATCCGGGTTGGCAGAGTGTGCTAAAGCAGTGAATAGAACAAACTTAGGGAGGAGGCTTCTAATGTTAACATGCATGAAACCAAGGCTATTACGGTTACAGAAGTCGTCAAAAGAGAGCGCCTGGGGAATAGGAGTGGAGCTAGGCACTGCAGGGCCTGGATTCACCTCTACATCGCCAGAGGAACATAGGAGGAGTAGAATAAGGGTACGGCTAAAAGCTATGAGAATTGGTCGTCTAGAACGTCTGGAACATAGAGTAAAAGGAGGTTTCTGGGGGCGATAAAATAGCATCAAGGTATAATGTACAGACAAATGTATGGCAGGATGTGAATACAGTGGAGGTAAACCTAGGTATTGAGTGATGAAGAGAGAGATATTGTCTCTAGAAACATCGTTGAAACCAGGAGATGTCATTGCATGTGTGGGTGGTGGAACTAATAGGTTGGATAAGGTATAGTGAGCAGGACTAGAGGCTCTACAGTGAAATAAGCCAATAAACACTAACCAGAACAGAAATGGACAAGACATATTGACATTAAGGATAGGCATGCTTAGTCGAGTGATCAAAAGGGTCCGGTGAGTGGAGAGGTTGGTTGGTGATTTAGACAGCTAGCCAGGGCATCGGTAGCAAGCTAGCATAGGATGGAGGTCTGTTAGCCACCCCTTACGTTCCGTCAGTAGATTAGTGGGGTTCCGTGTGGTAGAGGGGATTAATCCAAATCACACAACAACAACAAAAATAAAAACAATAGATATAGTTATAGAGGCCCAAGAAGAAAATATAATAATAATAATTTAAAAAAATAATTTAAAAAAAAAAATAATAATAATAATAATAAAAAAATTGTCCGATTGTCTATTCAGATAGCAGCCGGTAAGACAGCTAACGGTTAGCAGGCCGCAGATGGGCGTTCAGGTAACGTCGCGACGGAGGAGCCGGCCGAATAACTCCTTCGGGTAGATAACGTCGGCAGTCCAGTTGTGAAGGCCCGGTGGGGCTCCGCGAAGGCAGTAAAACGGGTCCGGATAGGTGACTGCAGCCCAGGTGTGATTGATGGAACTCAGGAGTGATTGACGGAGCTTGCTAGCTCCGATGGTCACACGGATAGCAGCTAGCTAGCTGTGAGATCCGGGTATGAATGTCCAGGGACATGGAGAGAAAAATTGGTCCGGTATGTTCCGTTCCGAGCCGCGCTGCGCCGTACAGAACTGGCGATAGATTTTCGAGCTAAAGGATAGCTGATGACCACAAAACGATTTGCCAGTAAAGGAGCTAACTAGCTTCTGAACTAGCTTCTGGATTAGCTTCTGGCTAGTTTCAGGCTAGCTTCTTGGAGTTTCTGGCTAGCTTCTTGGAGGATTACAGATCTGAGGTAAATAATACTTTTTTATAAATATACATTGGTGAGGCGGGTTGCAGGAGAGTGTTTTGAAGATGAGTTGATGGAAAATAAAAATAAAATGTATGTGAAAAAGTTGTAAATATATATATATACAGGACACGACAAGACGAGGACAAAAGACGTCTGAACTGCTATGCCACCTTGGAGACCCTTGATAGATGTGTCCATGTTGTGTACCGCAATAAATTCAGCAATACAGAGATTTGTCCGTTTTTTTATTTCACATGTATGAATCAAAGCCTTTATTATGCAGTTTTTATGTGATGATTTTGGATACTTTTGGCGAACTTTTAGAAAGGGCTACAGATTTTGCAGAACCTCATGATGTCTTACAACTTGAAATATGTGGAGATAGTCTGCAAAACACAGTATCTCTTGTTTTACCCAATGGCGAAGCAGATCTTGAACAATTTATAGCTTTGCTGGAGCGCCTTGTTCAATCTAATTTACCCATCATAGCTGATAGGACCCTAGAACTTGTTGTACAAATAGTTCACCAACTCCTAGGCAGAGGGGTTCAGAGAAGGAAACTTGATAGTCTCATGCAATAAGAAATCATAAACAATAAGAAGGCATCTCATAAACGTTAACAATCCTGGTAATCAGTTATGCTGTGCAATAGGCCTATCACATTTACTCAACCCTGGATGTACTGATCTAGAGGCTTTACAAAAGGCTAGGGAGCTCCAAAATTTCATCGGTCTAGGTATACAGGAGGCTGTGGCTTTCTCTGACATAGTCGAATGTGAAACATTTCTGAACATCAAGATTGTGGTTTTGTACCATAGTAGAGCTAATTCAGCTCTTTTGAAATTCCAGAACATTCCAGAACTGTACTTTTATGTGCAAAACGCCCATTATTATGCTATTACCAACATCAGAGATTTTTTAGGAGCACCATATGTGTGTCCATCATGTCATACAGGCTACACCCGAAAGGGGGGGAACTCTTGTCTTTACAACTGTTCAGTATGTCAGGATGAAAAATGTCCGATGCAACCCTTAACCCTAACACCCTGTGCGGATTGTCAATGCACATGTCGTTCGGCCTACTGCTACGAAAAACACAAAATTGAAACATGGCACTACAAGGCATGTAAATCTGTAAGCAGTTGTGACATTAACAAAAAATATCCAAAATGCCATTGCAATTACAACCTTAAAATAGTCAACCCCGAACCTCACGTGTGTGGGATCATACATTGCCCAATCTGTAAAGAGCCTTTGAAAAGCAGAGACACTGAAGTGGTTCAAGAAGTGCCACACGAGTGCTTTATTCAGCCCTTGGCTGAAGATGAACATTCAGAGAAATATGTGTTTTATGACTTTGAGACTAATCAGCAATCCGGGGTTCATTTGCCTATTTTTGTATCTACCATGACTTTCAAGGTCGAAAAGTGGTGGGCAGAGGGACCCAATTGTGTACTACTCTTTCTAAAACACATCAGAAAACCCCAGTACAGTAACTTCACATTTGTAGCTCACAATTCTAGAGCCTATGATTCCTATCTTCTTTTGAACCCCTTGATACAACAAGGCGTTGCACCCAGGGTAATAGCGCAAGGTAGTAAAATCTTGTGTTCTGTAGACCCCGCCTTCAACCAGAGATACGTTGACAGTTCAAGTCTCTTACCCATGAGATTGGCTCAAATGCCTGAGGCCTTGGGTTTTGAAAACTCTGTGAATCTACATTATATTGGATCTTATCCCAGCCCCGAAATGTACAGGTGTGATCAAATGTCTCCCAAAGAGCGAGAGAGATTCATGACATGGTATGAGACAGTACGTCATATTACCTTGGATTTCTATAAAGAGATGGAGTCATACTGTGACAATGATGTGGTTATACTGCGTGACGGATGCCTCAGATTCAGAGAAGAGGTAATCAAAGATGTCGGCATTGACCCCTGGAGTTGTACAACTATTGCATCGGCATGCATGAAAACCTATCGTACACACTTTTTACCCCCAGCATCTATGGGCATTACATCGCATGACAACTACCGCCGACAATTCAAGTCATACTCTAGGGGGTCCATTCAATGGTTGGAGTACTTGGCCCAGGATAAAAACATTTTTATTCAACATGCTTGGAATAGAGGGGAGATGGCTATTGGGCCGTATCACATAGATGGATTACACAGAGATTGACGGTGTTGAGACAGTGTTTGAGTACAACGGTTGTTTCTTCCACGGTTGTACATCTTTGTTTGTGCCCCATGTCATGTGTGTCTTAACCCAAAGGACTTCTGGGAATATGTACCAGGAGTTCCAAGACAAATTGGAATCTTTACAGGCTACTTATGGGTTGAAAGTGAATGTGATGTGGGAGCACGAGTGGACAGAACTCAAAAATTCTGATCCTCATGTTTGAGCTCTCCTTTCCACCTTTGACATACCAGAACCCTTGAAACACCGCCAGGCCTTGCATGGAGGTCGTACCAATGCTTTGACATTACGGTATGTAGCACAACCCGATGAGACAATTGGATATGTAGATTTTACATCCCTTTATCATCATATAATGAAGTTCCTCTGGGTCATCCTGAAATTATTCACTGTAACTTTGACTTACCACAAAACTAGTTTGGTCTGATAAAAGCAACTGTTTACCCTCCCCGGGGTTTGTTTCTGCCAGTGTTGCCTTACAAGGGACCTCAAGGAAAACGTTTCCTTCCCCTTTCTCGCACCTGCAGTGAAAACAACAACCAGGAAAAACCTTGTGATCAAGAAAGAGCCCTGACAGGTATATGGGTCACCATTGAATTCTCGAAGGCTCTAGAGAAGGGGTATCGTGTGGCCAAAATCTTTGAAGTGTGGAACTTTTCCACGAAATCAGACACTCTTTTTAAAGAGTACATCAAGACCTTGAGATGCAAGCAAATGACTTCAGGCTATCCTGCATCGGTCACAGATCAAGAGAGCAAAGACAGGTACATTCAAGACTATCACGACAGACAAGGTATACGTCTTGACCCTGACAGAATAGAGGTCAACAAAACCTGTCGAAATTGTATTTAAACTCGCTTTGGGGTAATCTATCCCAGAGAAGCAATATGCTAACAACATCGATCATTAAAGATCCTGAAGAATTTATGGAATTTGTTTTTTCGGACCAATACGAAATTTCACATTTTTCATTCTTGAGTCAAGACATTGCCCTGGTGCAATGGAGAAGTAACAAGAAGTGGGTTCTACCCCCGGGTAATGTAAATGTGTTTCTTGTAGCATTTACCATGGCCTATGGTCGACTTGAACTGTACACACTCATGGAACAGTTGCAGAGGCAAGTTATGTATCATGACACAGACTCTGTAAGCAAACCAAGTGATTGGAATCCCCCTCTTAGCAACTATCTGGGTGGTTTAACGAGTGAACTCGAAGATGGTGACCATATCATAGAGTGGTCATCCTGTGGTCCCAAAAGCTATGATTTTAGGACTAAAGACAATCACGTGGTGTTGAAAGCCAAAGGCGTGTCTCAAAACTATGAAAATGCCCAGTGTGTAAACTTGGAATCAATCACACGCTTGGTCGAGGGGTTCATAAATGACAGGAATAGTGACTTGGAGATTTTGAGCTCCTACAAAAAGATTGTTAGGGATAAAAAGGGCTTCCATCTGAGGAATGCCCCACTTACTAAAAGATTCCGGGTAGTCTATGACAAGAGACTGCTTTTACCTGACGGGACCACCTTGCCCTTTGGCTACTGACTTATGCTACAAGCCCCGTGTGTCTTAACCCTTAAGATATAATGGCTGCTGTAGAAGGTTTTGATCCCAGGTTGCAACTACCATTTTCGGCCTTAATCGCAGGCCCATCCATTAGCGGTAAAACTTGTTTTGTAAAAAGTATTTTCGAAAATTCTGAACATGTATTATCTCGGAAACCTGACAATATTGTGTGGTGTTAGTCATGTTATCAACATTTGTATGATAAGTTGTTGAAGAAAATAAAAATCAGGTTAGTTGAAGGAACATCCTGATATTGCACAACCTTTTACACAATATACTCATTATCGAAACCTGTCCGTGCTTTACTTGGTGCAGAATGTTTTTCACCAAGGTAAAAATAGCCGTACCATTAGTTTGAACGCCAATTACATGGTATTGTTCAAAAACCCCAGGGACAAACTACAAATAAACACTCTAGCTCAGCAGATGTACCCTGGAAGGAAATCCTACTTTAAGGACACATTCCACTGACCCTGACCCGATAAAAAAAAAAAAAAAAAAATTAAAGAGACAAAAGACCGCGATCAAACTCAATAAAAGGGCCAGTCTTCAAAAGAAAAGACATACCATACAACAGTCTGGGGGGTTTCTTCTAACATTACTAAGTATAGCCGTGTGCTTCATCACCAGCCTTATTGCTGCCAGACGTGGGGGTTGATCACAGTGTGCGATGGCAAATAAAATGTACTTGGTGCCCCAACAAGAGTTGTATAGACTTAAACAGCAATTACAGGGTCCTGAAAATATCAGACAAACAGCGGGAAATGATTTGGATATGTCCATGAAGGATCTTTTGAACAGAAAAGGATTGAATCTCTATGATAAGGTCCAAAAATACACAAACCTCTTGCAAAGGTATTTGGCCTTGGTAAAACAAGGTGAGAGAGAGAAACCAACCATTTATCGCTTTCCCTACCGGACCCCTTAAAAGATGACGCGCACAAAGAGAGCCATGCCCCTGTAATGCCTGGACCGGTGATCTTACCGGTTGAAGATCAAATGCATGTTGAGATAAGGTTATGCATGACATGTTGACACATGTTCCGGCACGTAACAGGAAAAATGTTAGATACATTATGAACAAGATAAAAGACTCAAAGGGTGCCGCTACTTGGAATGACAAAGGAGAGTGTATCTTTCAGGGGGATGTTGTCAAGGGTTCTCATATGATGGACTTGAGAGAGAATAAAGTAGATGTCACGGGTCAAAATTTTGATTGATGACCCTATGTGAACCTATGTGAACTCTATGTGAACGTGTGCATGTCTTCTGGTCAGGCAAGCCTGGTTAGGTGGGGGCTATGGGGTGAGTAAGGGTCCATTTGACAGGCCGTTAATGATTGATGACCCAAGCCTGATTTATGACCCTATGTAATGATTTATGACCCTATGTCATGTAGAAGGGTGCATGCCCTGGGTTGAGTAAGTGACCATGTGTCAGGTCAACCTGTTACTGTTTCTCACGGTTTGGGTTGGTTAAGGCCCCTTATAAAGCCGCTGAACAATACCTGTTTAAGACTGTACATGATAACCCCCCTGAATATTAAACAAAAATGACACCTATGCCAATTTTAGGGATGTTATGCTCGGCTTGTCATGAACCCAGTGACCAAAGCCTTGAAGAAGTTCTGTGTGAAGCTCCAGAATGTTTTAAAGGATTTTTGGGTACGAGTGAGGGCCACATGTCTTACATATTCCACCCGGAGGATTCTACGGTAAAGATATTCACAGACCGTGGACCCAAACCCCTTTATCCTGCAAAACCTGGGAGTTTTCCCCCGGCTCTGGGGATGAGAGAATGGTTAAACATCAGGCTGGCTCTTTGTAAAATTGAACAGGTCCTAAGTGTTACAAATGTGCCAGGATATGCGTTGGAAGAACAGGTCTGCGGCCGCAGTGATCTCAAGGCTCTAAGAATTGCTTCAATGGACTATAGCCCTGACAACAAAGTGACAATTTTAGCCTGTGACCTTTATGATAAGGCTAATGCTACAAAGTCTGTCAATTCTCCGGTAGCTTCCAGAGCACGCAAACATGTAAACTTTTTTATTCCTGTGTTTAGTTTTAAATGGGTGGATTATCCAATTTTCATAACACTTATGAATAAGCTGGACATTCTCTTCCAAAATGGGGAACAGTTAAAGCGCTGGGCGAGGCTTTCCTTGAGACAGAGTCAAGACCAAAAGGCCCGACGGCGGATCTACCCCTGGAGTGAAAACTTACCATGTGTTGATGGACATAGCAAGAGAGCCTTGCCTTTTGAGGGTGAACTCGACACGGACAATGGCGGTTGGTTGCATAAGCTCCCAGGATCTGTAAGAAAGGCATCGTAAAATACCTTAAGAATGTAACGATATAAAATGTATGTACTAAATATTTTGAATGAAATAAATGGTTTTAAAATCAGAATCTCACCACGTTATGAACTCTCGCGTTTGTTCACTCTTAGCGCAGTCTGTCCCTGAGAAAAATCTTGCGGAAAAAGCCATGTGCGCGCGCATGTGCGTGAGGGAGTTTTCTGTAGTGGCTGTGTGTGTGTGTGTGTGTGTGTGTGTGTGTGTGTGTTTCAAAAACAGAAAAAGGGGGGCGGGTTGTTTGTTAAAAAAATACCCTTGCATGCCTGGTGGGTCGTTTGAAACCAAGGTTTACACTAGCCTGCAAAACAGATGCCTACCCCCCAACAATAATATTGGGTCTTACGACTCCTAATCTTAAAGGCCTTTCATAAAACTATTTTTTTAGGTGGGCTAAAAAGTCATTCATCCCAGCGATGTCGAGAACAACACACCCCATGCATCTAGGTGCTAGCACCCCGGAGATTTTAGAAGCTCCAAAAGGATCCTAATGTTTAGACACACCCAATACCATGTGTTTGAAATGTGTCAAATATACCATGGGCGGGGGTATAGCCCGAAAAAAACGACAAACCCCAAATGCTATGTAAAAAAATCATTCAGGGGTTTTTCTCTAGGTCGTAGGGTACAAAAGCGCTAGAAACCATGGGCAATGTTAGCAGCGTTTTAGTTCCGATGCAAACAGCACCTCCAGAAACTCCAAGAATCGTTATCGGACTGAAGCGTTAAAAAAGATAATCGGGGAAAACAGTCTAATGGATCTATCGCAAGGTGAGTTCTTGAAATAAATCTTTATTAGATTTGATTGTTGTGGGGAATTGTTTGAAAAGCGTGGGATGTTATAGAAATATTAAACAATCATTAGGATCAGTATGCTTACCGTATAACAAGGCAATATTAGCTAAAGTGATTATAGCTTTAATATTGTCGAATGTTTTATAGATTCTGAAGCATTCACGCAGATACTCCGAGGTATAACTGAGCTCGAACCATCCAATGGGGCTCCGAAACAAAGTGCCGACAAACAAACGCCTGCCCTGAATTGTCAACGTAAGTAAGCTCCAAGAATTCCATACATAAAAATATTTATACCTTAAAAACAAAAAGTGTGGGCATCTTATATTAAAAGTTATTTTATATGTTTACAGAGGACCTAAAGCCTAGAAGGTTAAACGATGCCCTATGGAGCCTGAACGGTTTCTGCGAAGCATATGACTACGAGACAATTCTGCCCTACTCCCAGGATGTATTTACACAAAAGCAGCGAACAGAGACTTTAAACGGCAGGTCAACTCCCCTTGGCCAGGACAACGTTGTCCCCCATATTTCTAAACACCAAAGGATAATTAGTGCTCAGATCCACAGTTCCGCTTCACCCGAACAATTCTACTTGGCCGATATTCACGAGACGTCGTTCCAAGGACTAGGTATGAATCAATTATATATTATTATTTATATATATTATTATTTTAATATTTATATATTTTTTTTATGCCGGAATATGTTAAAACAAGGCCTAATGCTGTTTTTTGTTTGTTTGTTTGTTTTTTTCAGGCTCACCATCTACCGAACCTGCAGATGCTGTAATACAGGTTGAACAAAGACAACAGCCCCTGGTTTCAGAGCTTCTTCAGAACAGCCCTCGTCAAAAAAGCCGAGGTATTTAATTAATGTATTGTTAATATATAGGCTTATATCTGAAATGTATTTGGCATTTTTAACATATTTTAGGGTTAATAACCTATTTGTGTATGTATTATTTTTATTTCAGACTCCTCACCGGCTTATGAACACAACGCACAAACATCGGAGGATGCCCAGACAAGCATCCCCGAGGAGGCTCCAAAGACACCAGCGAAACCTGATGATGTCAAAGATTTAAATGACATTTCTGAGGTAGACGATTTGATGTTCTGTGAAGCTGCCAACCTTCTTGAATCGGCCAATTCTGTGGGGGAAACAGCAGATTCTGAAATAGACCAAGAACGTTTTTTCAAAGCGTTTACCCTGGGTTTAAAATCACGAAAGGCTCTACTCCAGAGGCGCATGTGTATTCTACTCGAGCATCAATACAATCAGGATGTGTCATTCTGGCGTAGCGAGCTACCCCGTATGTTAAAAAACATTAGGGCTAAAACAAGCAAATACCGCCGTTAAAAAACACACATGTAAACACACACACACACACACACATCCTTAATTAGACAGATGGCGCCCCCTATAGACCAAAGTGAGACAATTGAAACCCTCTTAGCCAGGATCCCTACAGAGCTCCAAGATATAGTTAACCATATGAATGATTCGGGGGTAATTGACATAATGACAATAGATGAAAATCTATTATCCCAGATTCCCTCCGAACTCATAGACATTATTACACGTATGAATGAGTCAGGGCCTTCCGAGGAAAACATGTTAACACAGATTCCCGAAACCATCATATCTCTAATTACCCAGCTTAACGCGAGCCCTAGGTTTAATTCGGCCCCACAGACACCTCTAAGACAGCCTTTAACAACATTGTCCGAAGAGTCTGAAAGTCAATATGATGTTTTTGAACAGTTGGACAAATGTCTAGCAAATCTGGAGGGGGGCGGTCTTGAGATCAGTGTACAGAACGAGAGCGCTAGGTTTAATTCGGCACCCCAGACACCTATAAATCAGCCTTTAACACCAATGTCCGAAGAGTCTGAAACCCAATACGATGTTTTTGAACAGTTGGACAATTGCCTAGCAAATCTGGAGGGGGGAGGTCTTGATCGAAGTGTACATGTTTTGCGTCGAAATAAATTCAACAATATTGAGGTTCGCCAGTTTTTCAATTTCGCATGGGGGGGTCAGATTCGGGAATATGCTGTGTTTTACGTAATGCTTATGGACACTTTGAATGAACTGTTAGCGAGGATTAGAGATTATAGCGAACCTAGGGATCTCTTACAGTTGGAAATTTGTGGAGACAGTCTACAGAGCAAGGTATCGCTTATTTTACAGAATGGTGAAGCAGAGCTTGAACAATTTGTTAAACTGCTAGAACGCCTTGTTCAGTCAAATTTAAACGTGCTAGCAGATAGGACCCTCGAACTTGTAGTACAATTAGTACGCCAACCACAAGGGGGCGGGGGTCAGAGACGAAAGCTCGAGAGTTTAATGCAGTCCGAAATCATAAGCAATAAAAGGGCCTATCTCATAAACGTTCACAATCCAGGTAATAAGCTATGTTTTGCCATAGGTTTGGCCCACTTACTCAGCCCAGGATGTACTGATCAAGCCGCGTTACATAAAGCTCGAGAGCTACAAACTGCGGTGGGTCTCGGTATACAGGATGCTGTGGCTTTCTCAGACATAGTCAAATTTGAAAACTTTCTGAACATCAAGATTGTGGTTTTGTACCACAGTAGGGCTAATGACGCTCTCCTCAAGTTCCAAAATATACCCGAACCACATCCTAAGACTATGTACTTTTATGTGCAAAATGAGCATTACTATGCCGTAACTAACATCACAGCCTTTTTAGGCGCGCCATATGTCTGTCCAGCCTGTCATACCGGCTACACACGCATGGGGGGGCACTCGTGCCGTTACAACTGTTCAGTATGTCTGGATAAACATTGCCCTATGCAGCCGCTAAACTTGACCCCCTGTGCGGATTGTCACCGCACATGTCGTTCGGCCTACTGTTACGAAAAACACAAAACTGAAACATGGCATCCCAAGGCATGTAAATCTGTAAGCAGTTGTGACATTAACAAGAAATGTCCAAAATGTCATTGCAATTACAACCTTAAAATAGATAGCCCTAAACCTCATGTTTGTGGAATTATACACTGCCCAATCTGTAAAGGTCCTTTGAAAAGCAGAGACGCGGAAGCGGTTCAAGAAGTAACACATGAGTGTTACATTCAGCCCTTGGCTGAAGATGAACATACAGAGAAATATGTGTTTTATGATTTTGAGACAACTCAGCAATCAGGGGTTCATTTGCCTATTTTTGTGTCAACCATGACTTTCAAGGGTGAAAAATGGTCGGCCGAGGGACCCGATTGTGCCCGACTCTTTCTAAAACATTTTAGAAAAGCCCAGTACAGAAACTTCACGTTTATAGCTCACAATGCTAGGGCCTATGACTCCTATCTGCTTCTGAACCCTTTGATACAGCAAGGCGTGGCACCCAGTGTCATAGCTCAAGGGAGTAAAATATTATGCTTTGTTGACCCCGCCTTCAAACAGAGATACATTGACAGCTTAAGCTTCTTACCCATGAGATTGGCTCAAATGCCAGAGGCCTTGGGTTTTGAAAACTCTGTCAAAGGCTATTTCCCTCATTTCTTCACATCTGAGGAGAATCTACATTATATAGGATCTTATCCAGCCCCCGAAATGTACGGGTGTGATCAAATGTCTCCCAAAGAGCGTGAGAGATTCATGACATGGTACGAGACCGTAAGACATGGCACTTTTGATTTCCATAAAGAGATGGAATCATACTGTGACAATGACGTTGTTATACTTCGTGAAGGATGCCTCAGATTCAGAGAAGAGGTAATCAAAGATGCGGGCATTGACCCCTGGAGCTGTACAACTATTGCATCAGCGTGCATGAAAACCTATCGTACACACTATCTAACTCCTGAATCTATAGCTATCCCATCGCCAGACAACTACCGACGCCAATTCAAGGCCTACTCTAGTGGTTCCATTCAATGGTTGGAGTACTTGGCCCAGGATAAAGATATTTTTATCCAACATGCTTTGAATCGGGGGGAGAAGGCTTTTGGGCCTTACCATGTAGATGGATACACACAGATTGACGGGGTTGAGACAGTGTATGAGTACAACGGTTGTTTCTTCCACGGTTGTAAATTATGCTTTGTCCCCCACACCTTGTGTGTCCTAACCCAAAAGACTTTTGGGGAAATGTACCAAGAGTTTCAAGACAAACTGAATTCTTTAAAGGCTACTTACGGGTTAAAAGTTGTGGTTTTGTGGGAGCACGAATGGACAGCCCTCAAAAAGGTAGATCCTAGTGTTAAGGCCTTCCTTACCCATTATGACCCTCCAGAGCCCCTGGAACCGCGACAGGCCTTGTTTGGAGGCCGGACCAATGCTTTGACATTGCGTTATGTAGCTCAACCCGACGAGACAATAGGCTATGTAGATTTTACATCCCTATATCCTCATGTAATGAGTTCCTCATTCTATCCTATAGGGCATCCTGAAATTATTCACAGCGACTTTGACGAACCCCAAAATTATTTTGGTTTAATCAAAGCGACTGTCTACCCTCCTAGGGGGCTGTTTATACCTGTGTTGCCTTACAAGGGTCCTAAAGGAAAACTTTTCTTTCCCCTTTGTCGCACATGCTGTGAAAACCACAACCAGGAAAACCCCTGTGATCACACAGATCAAGAAAGAGCCCTGACCGGTGTATGGGTCACTGTAGAATTCTCTAAGGCTTTAGAGAAGGGGTATCGTGTGGCCAAAATCTTTGAAGTGTGGAACTTTTCCAGGAAATCAGACACACTTTTTAAAGAGTACATCAAAACCTTCTTGAGATGCAAGCAGATGGCTTCAGGCTATCCTGCATCGGTCACAGATCAAGAAAGTAAAGACCAGTACATTCAAGACTACCATGACAGAGAAGGCATACTTCTTGACCCTGACAGAATAGAGGTCAACAAAACCAAAAGAAATGTGTCGAAATTGTACTTGAACTCCCTTTGGGGGAAATTAGCGCAGAGATGCAATATGCTAACAACTTCGATCATTAAAGACCCCGAAGAATTTTTGGAATTTGTTTTTTCGGACCAATACGAAATTTCACATTTTTCCTTCTTGAGTCAAGACATTGCCTTGGTGCAATGGAGGCGCCACCAAAAGTGGGTTCTACCCCCGGGTAATGTAAATGTGTTTCTTGCAGCATTTACCACAGCCTATGGCCGCCTTGAACTGTACACCCTCATGGAACAGCTTCAGAGGCGGGTTCTTTACCACGACACAGACTCTGTGGTCTATGTAAGCAAACCGGGGGATTGGACCCCCCCACTTAGCAACTATCTTGGGGGTTTAACGAGTGAACTCGAAGAGGGTGACCATATTACAGAATGGTCCTCATGTGGTCCAAAAAGCTATGCTTTTAGGACTAAAGCCAATCACGTGGTGTTGAAAGCCAAAGGCGTGACTCAAAACTATGAAAATGCACCGCGTGTAAACTTGGAATCAATCACGCGCTTGGTCGAGGGGTTCGTAAAGGACAAGAATAGTGACTTGGAGATTTTGAGCTCCTACAACAAAATAGTGAGGGATAAAAAGGGGTTCCATCTAAGAAACGCACCACTCACTAAAAGATTCAGGGTAGTCTATGACAAGAGACAGCTATTGCCTGACGGTACCACATTGCCCTTTGGCTACTGACTTATGCTACAAGCCCCAGTGTGTCTTAAAGCTTAAGATATTATGACTGCTGTCGAGGGTTTTGACCCCCGGCTACAATTGCCTTTTTCAGCATTAATTGCAGGCCCTTCAAACAGCGGCAAAACTTTTTTTGTAAAAAGTATTTTAGAGAATTCTGAACATGTGTTATCTCAAAAGCCTGACAATATTGTATGGTGTTATTCATGTTACCAACCTCTGTATGATGAATTATTGAAGACAATAAAAATCAAGTTTGTTGAAGGAATACCCGATTCTCTGTCTGATGATGAACTTCTCCCCCCACATGTAAATAATCTGCTGGTTTTGGACGATATGCTATTTGCTGGTAGCGAACACCCTGAAATTGCACGAGCTTTTACCCAATATACTCATCATAGAAACCTGTCCGTGCTTTACTTGGTCCAGAATGTGTTTCACCAAGGTAAAAATAGTCGGACCATTAGCTTGAATGCCAACTACATGGTATTGTTTAAAAATCCTAGAGACAAACTGCAAATTAGCACTCTAGCTCAGCAGATGTACCCTGGACGGAAATCATACTTTATGGAGAGCTATGAGGACGCTACCAAAGAGCCATTTTCTTATTTAATCGTGGATTTAAAAGCAAATACTCCAGAACACCTTAGGCTACGTACAGGGCTGTTTCCGGGGGAGAGGCCTGCTGCATACCTTCCTAAAAAGTAAACGCTATGTCTCTGCGTTTAAAAAGAAACCTCCCCCTCTTGAGAAGGCTAGTAGGTTCTACAGCTAAAGAACGGAAGGCCATCTTGGGTCGCTGTTCTTCAGATCTCATATTAGCCCTATGTGAGATTGCTTTGAATCTTCTCAAAGGACGCATTCCACTCACCCTGAACCAATTGAAAAAATTAAGGAGACAAAAGACAGCGATCAAACTCTTTGCCAATAAAAGGGCCAGTCTTCAAAAGAAAAGACATAGTATACAACAGTCTGGGGGTTTTCTTCTACCTTTACTCAGTATAGCCGTGCCCTTCATCACCAGCCTTATTGCGGCCAGACGTGGTGGTTGAACACGTGGGTGTGATGGCCACTAAAATGTACTTGGTGCCTCAACAAGAGTTGGATAGACTTAAAAAACAAATGCAGGGTCCTGAAGATATCAGACAAACAGCGGAAAATGATTTGGATACGGCCATGAAGGATGTTTTGAACCGAAAAGGATTGAACCCCTATGATAAGATTCAAAAATACACAAACCTAATGCAAAGGTATTTGACTCGGGTAAAGCAAGGGGAGAGAGAGACTAACCATTTAACCCTTTCCCTACCGGACCCTTTAACAGATGTCGAACCTAACGATAGCCATGCCCCTGTAAGGCCTGTACCGTCGATCTTACCTAGTGGAGATAATATGTCGGGTGAAGCTCAAATGCCATTTGAAGATAAAGTTATGCATGACCTACTGACACATGTGCCTTTACGTAACAGGAAGAATGTTAAATACATTATGAACAAGATAAAAGACTCAAAGGGGATAGCTGCTTGGAACGACTCTGGAGAGTTTATCCTTCAGGGCTCTGTGGTTAGGGGGTCCCATATGCAGGACTTGCTTAAAAGTACCACGGCTGCCCACAAGGTTGCTGATGACCGAAGGCCTCCCGGCTGGCGTCAGTTTCTTAAGGCCCTGGCAATCCTCAACATCCCCCTCTCCGGTGTACCCAACCATAAGCTTCGTCAACAGATTCAAGCTTTAAAACAAAAGCCTTCAACGAGATACAGCACCCCTAAAGATGCCCCAACGACACCGGCCCCATATGAAAGCGATGATGCTAACTCATTTACTCCCATGAACGTCTCAGGACCTTTTCCTAAACCCGATCTCTCGGCGTGGTTAGACTTTTGAAAATGACTTTTGAATGACTATGATTAAATTCAATAAATTTTTTATTTGAAAAATAAGCAAGTTAACATTTGTGGCATTCTTGAAACATATGACGTGAGCATACGCCTTGATTACGCGTTCTTAAAGGACACACATTTGAACACTTTTGATATTTTCTAACAAAACAAGATACAAGGTTATCATTACTTCTTAAATCATCCTTATAAAGAGACATAACATCTTCAAAAGAAACTCCCCGGGCTCTTTGGCACAGGTAAAATACACAGTGGTGACCGCATGTAGTGGAAAGGTTATCTTGCACTTGTTTGATGTTGTAGTAGATCTTTGTACCGTTTAGGGTCAAAAAATCTTTAATAGATTTAGGGAAATGTGAAAAACCGGGGGGAAAGCCATAGGAATCAAAAAAAGTTGAGATTTTTCGTCCACCTTCCTGTTCTAATGTCATAGCTAGCCAATGTTCACCAGGCATGTGTTTAGGATGGGTATTGACAATAAACATTGCAGGCCTCTCAGACCATATCTCCATAGGTAATTCATCACAAGCCAACACTCCACAAAATTGTTTTCCAATCAAGCGGCTCATGAGCCCGTCCAACTCTTGGGTATTCATGTCTTTGTTCAAAGGTCCTTAATAATAATCCACTAAGACCTGTCTTCGGGCATTCACTTCCAAGATTGAATCAGAGCATGCGTAAACAATCATGCTAACTGTACAGGTTAAAGGTGTACGGAAACGCATTTCCAGCCTGAGGTTACCTTGGGACACCACAGACAGATTTCCTGAGGTGTCATCATCAGGTGATAAATTGAAAGCATACAATGTGTAACCCTCTGCAAAATCATTTCTGTCAATAGGTAAAGAGAGATCTTTTAGATGTCGCCCTGTAGCCAGGAATAGATTGTAAAATTCTCGCACAGATATGTTGTTATTAAATTGTGGTTGGAAAGCCTTCGCCGGAACCTGACGTCCGTCCTGACAGAGCGCTACATACTCTGCATTGAAGTGCTGAAAATTAAAGGGGTTTTTATCTAAACTGCCCGTATTAGAGGCGTGATCAACCAGACCTATAACCACATATCTAGGTAAAGGGCCTAGAAATAGGTTTTCTTGACTGCAGATTCTACTGCCCACAGGTATGCTAAAGGTTTTCATGGTAATTCTTTGGAGAGGGTAAAGGGCATTTCCTTTCATCAAAGCATGTGAGTGACCCAGGCGCACGGCCGGAGATACAGATACTTTTTTAATAAAAAGGGTTGCCCCCAACACTTTCAAACTAAAATCCCCGTCTTGGGGAGACATCAGGCAAAAATCATCCTTGGCCCTGGTTAATTTTAATCTTAAATCAACCGAATTTAAGAGTAACCGTTCTTGAAAGAAAATGTCAGAGTGTATAGGGCCTAGCAAATGAAACTCTCGAGATTCGGCGCAGTAGCGAGCTCGTGCCGCTAGTCCTTTGTTTGCACCGGTGGAAGGGTCTGTCGATTCCATAGAGGCTCCTGCAGTATCCTTGCTAAACAGCCCGGCGCTAAATTGGGTTTTGAGAGTGTCTTCGGAGTAGTTTAGTAAACACTCCATGATGGCTCTATAAGGGTATGTAGCGCTGCTTTGACTGATTAGGCGTTCACCCAAAGTCACATCAACTTGGGAGAAAATGGTGGCCAAGGGGTAATTAATGAGACTCACTTTGGCATCGTCTGCAATATTAGACCCATCTCTTTTGGTCACTTTTAGACGTAAATGCACCAAGGTGTTGTTGAGGTCCAGATAGTTGTCACCATGGCCTGGTATGAAAAATTCGATAGGTCCGTTATCGGTAATAGCAGAGAGAGGGGCTATCTCCACATAACTGGATCTATCTATTGAATGCTGCGTTAACGGTGCCGTGAAAAGATCAAGTTCTGTCTTTATAGCTTCAGAGGACATTCGATGTAAAAGAGCCATGTCACTTATTCTTTTAGAAAATACTTCCTAGTATTCTTTTAGCCTGTTTTGGTACAGACCTCCTCACTTTACCCCGTCTTTGACTTACTGAGGTTCTTTTAACAGTTAACCGCCGCTTTTTAGGTGCAGGTCTACGCCTTAAACCAGGGGGTCTCTTTTTTGGCCTTCGAGACAATATCATAAGCCCCGAGCCTTCTTGATGCTCCACCTCTGGTGACGCCCTTCGGGTCATAGCATTGGCTACAACCTCACTTACTATATTTTTAGCCGCTGATTTTAAATGTGGTTTGGCTATGCTGAAGCCTCTCTTCATAAACGGTAAAACCATCCTGAAGAGGTTACGGAATATCCCCGAACCATACATTGTCGGCGCTCCATGATATCCTGGTAGTCCATTACCCACTTGATCCACATAGTATGAAACATAACGGTTAGGGTCGAGCTGATGGTGCTCCATAACCCTTTTATTTGTATTATGTTTATAAATATAATACAGCTATTATATATGTAGAGAGGTTTTGGTGGGTCTAAAGTGGAGTTTTACAATCGTTTTACCATAAGTAAATTCAATGTTTTCGTTCTGATCCGTTTTAAGCTCAACCAGAATGTTTTCAATATAGTTCTTGCTGACATGTACGTAGTGCGGCTTGTCATAATTGACAGTGACGATGTCCCCATCCTTGCCGTCTATATGAACTGTTCGCAGGAGGGGCACACAGCTGTCTCCGACCCTTTGATAGGTTATGATGTCGGTATAGACAAATATGTTGTAAAAGCCTGCATGTATATCCGCAGGGAATGGGAATAATTTATCGTTCACATACGTCCATTTATTGGGACCCATCCCCAACATGTAGGATAAATTACCGCTGGTCTTTATACCTCCGTTAGCAGGCCCTGAGATTTGTATCCTTTTATGGATTGGATTGTAGAATAGGAATATTTCCATCTTGTTCAGGGTTAGGTGTTCATTCAACTCTGAGACGATCCTGTCGACGGTTCTATAGAAACCTTTTTTAAGCTTAATAAGTTTCGCAGGTTCCGAGAACCTTTTGCAATAAAAATCACGGTCCTTAGCTTTGATATTATACCAACTATGGGGGTATGTAATCTCGCTGAGACCTACTTCCCAAGCCTCTGATAACTCTATAGGCTTTGGAAAATTGGTTGTATACTTCGAACTCTGATTATTACGATATATCTGTGCCGACGCATTACTGGGGAGAGTCAGGTAGAAGCCGCTGTGTTCCATGATGCCCAACTGTGTACACGCGAATGATGCGCTAGTTATCATGACTAGGGGTTTAAATTAACCCCCGTTGCCTCCACCACATCCTGCTCCAATACCCAACTGTTGAACTTTTGAGGCCAGTTTTTCCAGCGGACCAGCAACCATTTTTTACCCTTTTCTCTCTTCTGATCTAGAATCTCCTCCACGTGAAAGACTTTGTCTTTACCCAACTGGACCTTCTGTAATTCCTTCTCATAAAAAGATCCCTCTATAAGATCCCCGTCATAATCTTTTAATTTGTAGACCGGCGGAATGCGTGGCAGACATTCGGTAACGGTAAACAACTCCGAGCTAAAGCCTTGTTCGTATTTTTTGTCGAAAACACCCCTCAACTTTGATATACGCACCAAGTCACCCACTAGGAATTTAAAAGTCATTTTTTTCTTACGGCGAAGTGGGAACAAACCATACATATTTTTAAAGACTTGAAAAGAGTTTTCCGAAGAGACCTCCGAGGGCTTCATACGTATAGTCTTATGGTAGCTGTGGTTGTAACCGTTTACTAAATCCTGAACTATGTCTGTATATCGGTTGGTGTTGTGAGCTGTAAAATAGCGCCACATCCGCTCTTTCAAAGTCCTATTAAAGCGTTCCACAACCGAAGCTTTCAAATCAGAGCCTGTAGCAAAATGTACTATATTATACTTATTCATTAGCTTCTGAAATGTTTGATTAAAAAATTCTTTTCCGCCATCCGTCTGCACTTTCTTGGGGGCGCCTCCTGCCTTCAAGATCGATTCAAAGGCCCTGGTCACCTCTGCCCCGCTCTTATTTTTTAACACCCTTACATAGGCTAATTTAGAGAAAATATCTATAACCGTTAGCATGTAGCGATTTCCATCATTTTTATCGGCAAGGGACTGCATGTCACATAGATCCGCCTGAAATTGGGATAATGGATGCGTAGAAAAAACTCTATTTCTTGGAAAATGTTTTCTTACAGGTTTATGTAGAGTGTAGGCATCTTGCTCTGATAACCATTCATTCACTTTAGCATCGCTTAACAGACTACCTGTTTCTTCGACTATAGCTCTCTGTAAACGCTCTTTACCCCCATAAGACCCGGGGTTAGAGGGATTATAATATATGTTTTTCAACAGCTGCTCAGCCATCCTTCTTGCCTCTCTGAGGTACAATAACTGTAATGAGCCACTTTCATATAACGACAACATTTCAGTTTGTGAATTTTTATTTTAAGAATGCAACAATTATTACGTATACAGACAATTCAGGATTTGTTGCAAGATACAAGTCCCCGTTTTCTCAACAATCACAGCATGCAACACCCTGTATATATTGTTTAGATTTACAGGTTTGTTTCGCTGAATTTTTAAAACACACACGTCTGATATATAAGTATATAAACAACAAATATGATACACATTCACATTAAAGGGTGGTTCAAACAAATAATGTAAAATCTTAGCCAAAGTTATTTCTAGTTCTTCAGAATCCTCAACAAGCCTTGATACCATATGTGACCATTGTAAACTCTCGCCCGTATGTCGGACATGTTTCATGATTTGCTCCATTTTTAACACACGCTCTACAATAACCCCTGTATTGTGGGTTGTGTAGAACTTTACATTGTTCACTTTATTTTCAATAATCTGATGCATAACATTTGTAAGGTCTCTCAAAAGAAAAAATGTATTTATTCGCTCAAACATCGTAGACACATAGTTACCCATAGCTCTAAATAAACAAAATGTCACTCGGTCTCTTGGGATTTATTGAGCCAGAAAAGCAGCACATCAGCCATCACAGCTTCCCTGTATTTGTTGTCGTCCACCAGGGTGTGTCGGATTTCTTTGAGTTTCTCATGGATGAAGAGGGCCTCCTTCAGTTCATGTAGGAAGGCTTCGGTTACCCCGTAAACTCTAGGGATAGACGGCGCAATACCCATAGACTCCAGGGCGATGACCAGCGCTGGTATAAAACGGCAGGACCACAGTCTTTTCACCAGCTCCTCAAAATGATTGAAAAAGTAGTATCTAGGAGGGTCGTAGAGGCAAGGATGACGACGCTGGCTGGGATGATTGATCTCACAGCCGATGCATTTTTCTCGTATATATTCGCCAATCACCACGTTTAAAAGTGTAGCTACAGAGGCCTTGATTGTATCCACAAAAACAGTACTGGCCACCCCATCAAACACATCCTCAGGCTGGGTAAATGTCGGGGGTGTCACGGGTCTTGCCAGGGGTGCGTAGAGTGTAGGGCTTCGTGGCATAGAGTCTTTAGTGTCGGGCCCCCATGACGTAGTGGCTTCCTCGTAGATGGTCTGGAGATCCATGGTGTATGCTGAAATGAAGAACTGGCTGCTTTTTTTCTTTTTATTGTAGAACAAGGCCCTTGGGTATCTGGGGGGGCGGGGTTAAAGCATCCGCTTACTTAGTTTTCTTCTGACGCTGTATCTTCTTGAGGCTCTTTTGCATCGTAATCTTTACGATTCGTATATATTATGCACTTCTTTAAATGAACAAGGCTCTGACGCTGTTGGCTCTGTACAAAGAGAGCATCCAACGGTTGCAACATTTTCAATTCCAGTACATCCCAACTGTTAAAAGGAATAAGCAGACGCAGTCGGGTATCCCCAGTCAGGCCACCACCCCTAAGTTTGTGGTTTCGGATTGCCTCGGTGCCGATATAGAACTCCACGCTGCCGCACGGTCGGCCATTCTTTCTTTGTATTTTCACCCTGTGAAATATTTGTCCTGAGGAGTCCGGGGTACCTTCCCAACGGGTCTCGTGGCCCGTGAACACACTATACCCCTTGGTGATAAGGCTCAGTTCAGGACACACAACCTTGCGAAAAACCGACCAGTCTTCAACACCATATTCCAAGCCTACAGTCTGGTCTGTATATTCTTCTCCTTCATCTACCGTATAGAGGGTCACTCTACAGGCCAGGTAATCAAACCGATACCCCCACTGCTGGCCATTAGACATCAACACTTGATCTGTCAGAGCATTTGCTGGCGGTATTTGGGTTCTATACACATTTAAAAAACGTTTTTTTGGCGCATCATATATTGCTGGTTGATACTTTGCCCTTGCTCTATGGGCAACCCGAAGGCCTGTTTCAGTTGTTACAGTCATCACTGCTTTGGTACCGATCCCAAATTCCATGGTTATTCTTAAGATCTTGTGCACTCTTAAACAGGTATTGTTCAGCGGCTTTATAAGGGGCCTTAACCAACCCAAACCGTGAGAAACAGTAACAGGTTGACCTGACACATGGTCACTTACTCAACCCCACCAACCCCCCTGGGCATGCACCCTTCTACATGACATAGGGTCATAAATCATTACATAGGGTCATAAATCAGGCTTGGGTCATCAATCATTAACGGCCTGTCAAATGGACCCTTACTCACCCCATAGCCCCCACCTAACCAGGCTTGCCTGACCAGAAGACATGCACACGTCATCACTACATAGGGTTCACATAGAGTTCACATAGGTTCACATAGGGTCATCAATCAAAATTTTGACCCGTGACATCTACTTTATTCTCTCTGACTTGGTTAAAAGTACCACAGCAGCCCACAAGATTTCTGATGACAGAAGACCTCCTTGTCACGTTCTGACCCTAGTTCTTGTGTTATTTGTTTGTTTTAGTTGGTCAGGACGTGAGTTGGGTGGGCATTCTATGTTTTGTGTTTCTAGGTTGGTTTTCTGTGTTTGGCCTAGTATGGTTCTCAATCAGAGGCAGGTGTCGTTAGTTGTCTCTGATTGAGAATCATACTTTAGGTAGCCTGGGTTTCACTGTTGTTTTGTGGGTGATTGTTTCCCTGTCTGTGTGTTCGCCACACGGTACTGTTTCGGTTTTGTTCACGTTTATTGTTTTGTATTCATTGAGTGTTCAGTTTATGTTTTTAAATAAACAACCATGGACACTTACCACGCCGCATCTTGGTCCGATCCGATTCAGACGAAGAGGAGGAAAATCCTTACACTCCTGGGTGGCGTCAGTTTCTTAAAGCCCTGGCAGTCCTCAACATTCCACTCTCGGGTGTACCAAACTATAAGCTTTGTCAACAGATTCAAACTTTAAAACAAAACCCTTCAAAGAGCTCCAGCACCCCTAAAGATGTTCTAGCAACCCCTCCCCCTTTTGAACGTGCTGATGATAACTCATTTATGGTTCAGTCCTCAACCCTGAACGCATCTGCACCTTTTTCTAATCCTGATCTCTCAAGGTGGTTAGACTTTTGAATGACTTTTGATGAAATGAAATCAATTTTATTTGAAAAAATGATACAATTTAACATTTGTGACATTCTTTAAACATTTGACGTGAGCATACGGCTTAATTACAGGGTCTTAAAGGACACAGACTTGAACACTTTTGATATTTTCTAACAAAACACTCTACAGTGCTATCATTACTTCTTAAATCATCATTATAAAGAGACATAACATCTTCAAAAGAAACTCCACGAGCTCTTTGGCATAGGTACAATACACAGTGTTGACCACATGTAGTGGAAAGGTTATCTTGTACTTGTTTGATGCTGTAGTAGATCTTTGATCCATTTTTGGTCAAAAACGTTTTAATAGATGGGGGAAATATGAAAATCCGGGGGTTAAGCCGTCCAACTCGGAAGCTGAATCCAATGGTCCTGTAGGAGTCTCCAGTCTTCCTCCTTGGGGACAGGCATGTATTCACCAACCAGACAGTCCCAAATGGCTTGTGCCACAGAGGGGACAATGCCTGCCACCGTGGACCGTCCAACTCGGAAGCTGAATCCAATGGTCCTGTAGGAGTCCCCTGTCGCCAAGAATCTAAAATATAATTCAAAATAATTATCAATATTGTGTGTAACTTGAATTCCACCCACATATTCTATCTACTCATATAGCTACCTCATTACTGTTTATTATGCTCTACTAATTATATTGTAATACTCATCAACCATCATTAACAATGCCTTGAAACAGTACAATTCAGTCTATGACTATATCAATAAACTGTAGCCCAGGCCAACTCTACTCTTAGAAAGAATAGTACTGTCTACTTAAAACGGTTCTCCGGCTATCCCCATAGGAGATCCCTTTTTGGTTCCAGGTAGTACCCCTTTTGGTTCCAAGTAGAACCCTATTGGGTTCCATGTATAACATTTTCCCCAAAGGGTTATACCTGGAACCAAAAATGGTTATCCTATGGGGAAAGCAGGACACTTTTGGAACCTTTTTCTCTATGAGTGTATGAGTCCAATAAGAATGTAATGAATGAATGTAACTGTCTTGAACAACAATGGGTCCTGGAGAAGACTAGCCTACCTTCATCAGGGCAGAAGGCACCTCAACTTTCTTTTCATTTGTTAACATTGCATAATTAAAAAATAATTATAAACCAACTTTGGGAAAAGTTATAGTCCTAATGAACATTCTGTAAAAGTACATCTGATATCAAATAGGGACTATTAACTAGAGAGCCATTTAGCTAGCTAGGTTGCACATAAAAACAATGTATCAATCAATGATGGTATCAATGGCTTTAAAAATGTACTAGAATGTAGCTTACCGGAGACAAATTGCCAGGCGTTCAACTGGGCTGATGGACTCCCGGTAGTTGGTATCCATCCGGGCGATCCTGGCTCCAACCATCTGGAGCAGGTGATCGAACTGGCTTCGGTCCAGATGAACGTAACTTCGGAATTCCTCTCCAAACATTCGAAGCTGTTGAATGAGACCGTGGAACTCCCCTGCCTGTTTTCGGGACTTTAACCATCACTGGACCCACACAGACCTGCGCTTTCGGTGGGGCTGGTCCCGGCCCAACAGCGCGATCAAGACCACCCTCCTCAACTTTGGTCTCATTG
>NC_034178.2:19293168-19522446 GCF_002021735.2 Oncorhynchus kisutch
AGATAATCACATGGTTTGCTTTCGCCATAAAGCTTTTTTGAAATCAAACACGTTGGCTGGATTAACAAGAAGTCAAGCTTTAATTTGACATATTGCATGTGTCTTTTCAAGAATGTTAAATATTTACAATTCTGTAGTTTGAATTTGGCGCCCTGCACTTTCACTGGATGTTGGTCAGGTGGGACAGTACTGTAGAGAGGTTAACAAACCTCCAGATGAGCTTCAATGCCATACAACTCTTATTCCGTGGCCTCCAACTGCTCTTAAACGCTAGTAAAACTAAATGCATGCTCTTCAACCAATCGCTGCCCTCACCCGCCCGCCCGACTAGCATCACTACTCTTTACAGGTCTGACTTGGAATATGTGGACAACTACAAATACCTAAGTGTCTGGCTAGACTGTAAACTCTCCTTACAGACTCACATTAAACATCTCCAATCCAAAATTAAATCTAGAATCTGCTTCCTATTTTGCAACAAAGCCTCCTTCACTCACGCTGCCAAACATACCCTTGTAAAACGGACTACCGTGCCGATCCTTGACATCAGCCAACACTCTACTCAGCAAACTGGATGTAGTCTATCACAGTGCCACCCATTTTGTCACCAAAGCCCCATATACCACCCACCACTGCGACCTGTATGCTCTCGTTGGCTGGCCCTCGCTACATATTCGTCGCCAAACCCAATGACTCCAGGTCATCTATAAGTCTTTGCTAGGTAAAGTTCCGCCTTAACTCAGCTCACTGGACACCATAGCAACACCCACCCATAGCATGGCCTGTTTATTGCCTTTCCTCCTTACTCCATTTGCACACACTGTATATAGACTTTCTAATGTGTTATTGCCTGTACGTTTGTTTATCCCACGTGTAACTCTGTTGTTTTTGTCACACTGCTTTGCTTTATCTTGGCCAGGTCGCAGTTGTAAATGAGAACTTGTTCTCAACTGGCCTACCTGGTTAAATAAAGGTGAAGAAAAATGTCATTAAAAATACATTTAAAAAATCATATCTTTATTGACAACACCCAAATGGATACTGTCATTAATGCGGTTCTTCAATAATTACACATAATACTTAATAATGTAGCTGTTTAGTTACAGTCACATGTTCAACTATCATCAGCTGATCCAGGAAATCGTTTTCTGAATGCCAGTCAAATGACAAACATGACAACATAGGTATATTTGTTGTTAGGTGAAGTTATGGGCAATTTGGCAAACAATGTACAACCCCTCATTGTCAGGCTGATGGAAAAGCTAGCCAAAGAGCATTTTACTGTGGTGACACAAACATTATATTAAGCAGGACATTCAAACGAGCCTTACAATTATAATCTAAAGTAGTGTGAAATGCACTCATAAGCAACCTGTAAATTGAGGTTACTCCCCTGAGTTTTCCCCCATTCACATTCACATATATTGTGAAAAACTCAAATCTTTGTTCACCATTTTTGCTCCAGGCAGATAGTACATCCATAACTAGCGGTTTCCTCATCAGCAGGGAGGTGTTTCTGCAATCAAATTGTGTGGGCATCGCCCTCATGCCGCAATTTTATTAAACACAGAAAGGGGCCAATATTGGAGATTAAAGTCGTCTGGCACACTGCTTAGAGTTTCAACAACATGAATAACTTATTTCTAGCCTACAATCATCGATGTTACTACTAATGTGAAAACAAGATAACATTTTACTATTCTTGCTCATTTTAGGTCAATTGTCAAATTATTTTAACATTCATTACAGACATTGATTGTTGTACAACATCATGGCTACCCTGTTGGCATCACATTTTTTAGTGTTTTTTTGTTGTTGTGGGCCTTTAACCACCTGTGTGACTTTGTTGTTCACACAGGAGAGAGACGGGACTATGTTGGGTCCTCTGGGGAGCCTCAACAACCTCATGATGCTGAAGAGGCAGAGAAGAGTCTCTCCAGATCAGAACATCTCAAGAAACACCCACACTTCAAAATGTAGCGATCTGTTTTCTACAAGTTGTGCTCTAACCAGGGATGTACACATTATTCCCATATTCCGTGTGGTTTTTGAGTTAGTTTTAACAGCACGTGCAACCTCATCTCCCTTCTCTCGCACAAATTATTTTGAAATGACATTTCCATGTGTTTTTTGAGTTGTGTTAGTTTTTAAAACAAGCACCTTTTAAAATGCTGTTGTTTTGACAAGTAGCAATAAATCACTGATATCAATTAGGGGGAAATCAGGCTGTACGTGCTGTACAAACTCACTAGATTTGAAAACTCTCGTCCCCTTGGAACGAGCCCAAACAAAACTAATCTCAATACAAAAAAACGTGCAGTCAAAATAAATTGTGACACATGGCAACGCACTGGCTAAACGCAAAACACAAAACTTTTTGACTGCCCACCCTTGATAAAAATCAGCAAGCAAGTTGTCCTTACCACAGACATGTCTGATTTCAAGAGGACTCCTGCAATATCCGTAGTAACTGTACGTGCTGTACAGCCTGATTTCCCCCTAATCGATATCAGTGATTTATTGCTACTTGTCAAAACAACAGCATTTTAAAAGGTGCTTGTTTTAAAAATTACAAGTAATATTATTATTGTGGCAGATGTTTGTGTGTATAGCCCATTTTATGTTTAGTTTTTCAATTGATCTGTTTCTGCATGTTGGTTATTGATTTGGACACATTAAAACTGAAAGTTACTACGGATATTGCAGGAGTCCTCTTGAAATCAGACATGTCTGTGATAAGGACAACTTGCTTGCTGATTTTTATCAAGGGTGGGCAGTCAAAAAGTTTTGTGTTTTGCGTTTAGCCAGTGCGTTGCCATGTGTCACAATTTATTTTGACTGCACGTTTTTTTGTATTGAGATTAGTTTTGTTTGGGCTCGTTCCAAGGGGACGAGAGTTTTCAAATCTAGTGAGTTTTAGGAAGACGAGAGTTCTAGAATGTTGACAGTAGACACTGTGTTTATATTGGTGAAGCATTGTAGTTGATTATAATGTGAAATGGAAATTGTTTTCTGTTGGTGGTGAGCAAACTTGTCCAACAAAAATATAGGATATAATTGTTGTCTTAAGGGGGAAGGTGTTACAGGCTTTGGTTTTGAGGTTGGACTTTAGCACGTATAGCTCATTAGCATGTAGGGAGAACCGATTGGTGTCACCTTGTTAGTCAGTATGTGCTACACCTGTGCTGGCGTGTCCATCTCGTTAGTAGGAAGGTGTTTTTCCTGAGCTGGTCCAGGTTTTATTTAAGAGTGTCTGGCCCAGTGCTCCAGGTGTCTTCATAGATGTGGAGAGTCAACACCTTTAGTTGCTCCATTTTTTGGTTTGCTTCCTGTCTTAGTTTGGTGTGGCTTTTTCTTTTTTTTTGCCTCTTCTTGGGCAGATTTAGTGGGTCTCATGGTGGGTGTCTTTTAGGTCCCAGTTGTTGTTACTAGAAAACTTTCAGTGGACACCCTCAGTGTCTTTCAGAGCCACTCCTAAAACCTGTTTAGTTTTGGTTGTTGTTAGTTCCCTCTTCTGTTTGAGGGACATTTTTGGTTTTCTTGCTGGAGAAAGTAACATCAAACAATGAAGACAAGATATTTTGGGTTGGATATTGCAGTGAATTGTTAATATTTTAAATCGATGACATTTACTTAGAATGCTCATTAGTCTTCCAGTTTAGTTTCAGTTATTCTGTTTCTCTTATGTTTGTATTAAATATGTTTATTTTCATTGTTTTTTTCCTGTGAAGCCATTGTGTTGCATCCATGTCTGAAATGTGCTGCATAAATAAAGCTTGATTTAAACATTATGAACCCAATTACCAACAAAACAACAGACTCTTGCAAAACCAATGAACAAATGTGGAAAAGCAACATATACTGAATTTACACTAAGATGGATGAAGATATCTTCCACTATGGTATGTCATTTTAGTATCACTTTTCAACCAACGCAGTGCATTTGTTGAACTCAACAATACGTCAAAGGATTCAACAACTGAAAACTTGGATAGATCCCACTTTTCCAGCCTGCTGAAGGCATGGTAACACCACCCCCGGCTATACCAGGGGCTTGAGGTGGTCGAACACAGCTCTGCAGACTTGCCGTTCCATTTCTTGACTTGAAACACCTTCCCACTAAAGAGATGGACAAGCCAGCACAGGTGTAACACATACTGACTAATGAGGTGACACCAATCAGTGTGTCCTATGTGCGAAAGTCCAACCAAAACATAAATGGAAAAACCAAAGCCTGTAACAGCTTCCCCTTAAGACAACACCAGCTTCTAGAACTCACCAAGTTCTTCAACTCTCGTCCCCTTGGAACAAAATACATTGTAATTCTAATCTCCAATATGGAAAAAATGCAGTCAAAATAAATTGTCATCCATGGCAACTCACTGGCTAAACGCAAAACTTGCTGACTGCCCACCCTTGTGACAATCCGCAACCAACACCTGCAATATCCATAGTAACTTTCCACCTCACTGCGGAGCTTCTCTCTCTTTTCAGGGTTCACTCGATAGGCATGTTGTTGGATCGGGGCCCAGTCCCCAATGTCATGCATTGGGTTGGCACATCTGAGAATGAATCCTGATATTCTAAAATAAGGGTAAAAACGTCAATATAATTATATCTAAAAGCAGGGCAACCAATATAATTGTACCCAAAAATGGTCAGCTGGTTGCATAATTAATTGATTACTAAATGTTACATAAATTGTAAATATGAAAATCAAAACCAAATGTACACCCCTTTGTTAATATGTATTGGCAATAATTCACTTAAGGGTGAGGCATGGAATAATAAAACATGTCAGGCTGGATGTTTGAAATATGAGGTGATTTGAGTCATGCTTCAGTAGTGGAATAAAGGCAATTAGCATTTGAATGTTGTCAAGAAATACTGGAGTGATGTCAGATTGTTAATAAAACTGATTATAGACCAATTTATTATACTGCTTTCATGTGTATATACAGAAACATCTGCAACAATTATCATATTACATGTATTTTTTAAACAAGCAGATTTTTCAACTTGTAGAAAACAGCCAGCTACATTTTGAAGTGCTGCATTTTGATTAAAGGGGGTCACCAACGCAATAAGTGTAACACAGCTCTTTTTTTGTTAGTCACTTTTTGTTAAATAATACTCTTTCAATTCAGAGCCTGGATTTTCCCCTGAGGCTAATATCCATATCATGCTGCAATCAATTGAACAGGGCAAACGACAAGGTAGAACATAATTAAAATACTCCTACTACAATGTTAAAACATTCTACATTGTGACATTATTTCATTGATATCATGAAACAACTCCATGTATTTTCTGATGTTTGATCAGAGATCTTTTATCAGAGTATCTCTTGTCACATTGATTATAGCTATAGGGATTCTCTCTTGTGTGTGTTCTCTGGTGTATAGTCAGAGAGCCAGATGTAGTAAAACACATACCACATTGATCACAGCTATAAGGTTTATCTCCTGTCTGTGTTCTCTGGTGTATTTTAAGTTCTGATGAAGATTTGCAACCTTTCCCACAGTCAGAGCAGCAATGAGATTTCTTCCCTGTGGGTCTCTGCTGGTGTTTCGATGTGGAGAGACTCTTCTCTGCCTCGTCAGCATCATGAGGTTGTTGAGGCCCCCCAGAGGATCCACGATAGTCACGTCTCTCTCCTGAAGTCGGACAGGTGGTTTAAGGCCCACAACAGCAAAAATCCACTGTAAAAAGGTGATGCCAACAGCGTAGCCATGATGTTGTTCAAACAATGACATCTGTAATGAATGTAAACAAATTTACATTTGTCTTAAGACAGTCAAGTGAACAACAATAGTCATATTTTGTCTTGTTTTCCATTAGTAGTAACATTGACGATTGTATGCTAGAAATACATTTTAAAGTTGTTGAAATCCTAAGCAGTGTGCCAGACAACTTTTGGTCTCCAATATAGGCACCTTTCTGTAGGTCTATGTTGTTGTTAGGTGAAGTTATGGGTCCTACAGTAGGTCTATGTTGTTGTTAGGTGAAGTTACGGGTCATACAGAAGGTCTATGGTATTGGTATAACTAGGGATTTCCGCATTAGCATGGAGGAGTTTCTGCAACCAAATTGTGTTTTAGCAAACAGAGGGCACACAGCGATGTAGAGAGCGATGCACCTATTTGGAGATATCTGATAGTATTTACGCACCAGCACTAATGATGTGTGGAGTTTCTCAAAGTAATTTTTTCTTCACCTCAAACAGCAAGTAAACAAAGTTCCTCAAAGTATTTGTAAAATATTTCCAGTTCTCACTCTTTATAACCACTCGACTTGAAAGGCAAAAATGGAATGCTCTGATCCAGTGGAAATGTCATAAAATATCTGATTACTTCTTATCCCTTACACAAATAGCCTTCAGCTGTGTCTGTTCCAAACTCACTGGCGCGGGAAACTCTGAGGGCCCAGAATATTTTATATCAAGTTCCGGACCGACCTAGGTGATAGAACTTGAAACATTGTATGAACTATGTAGATAGGCCATGCGCAGCCAAAGTGATTTATTTTTATCTGGATATTACTAGCTGTTTTAATTTGTTGGCTTTATGTAGGCTATTTTTTTACACAGTTGGCAATGGCAATAAAAGTTACTTTTAAATTTGTATAATTTTCACTTCGATTTATATAGAATATAGATTAGTCACAGATAATGATTTTGAGATACAAAGACTATTATAATTATTATTACAATTATAAATTAAATGAAACTGTTCCAGTAAAATGTGAATATGAAAATCATAACTGGCACCAGATCAGTAGAAATGGTCAGATAAATTGGCACCAAATGGAAAAGACTGCTGTTGTATCATATTACTGGAAACTTCAGGAACGTAACGTCAGAATTTACGAAGGCCAGCAGCAGTGTGTGGAGAATGCTAAGGAAGAGTTTTTTTTCTTCTGGTTAGGCTATCTTGATCTCTGGTTCCCTCGAGTCATTTGTGTGTCTCAATTATTTAATAAAACAGGTGATTCCTATGTTGATGATGTAAATAATATTTGCTGCTCTGTGGTGTGTAATGAGGAGCAACCAGACACTGCACACATTTATGAAATTGCTTATTCTAGTTACTAATAAGCATGCACCCATGAAGAAAATTACTGTAAAAATGGTTAAATTCCAGTGGATTGATGAGGAATTGAAAAATGGTATGGTTGAGAGGGATGAGGGAAAAGGAATGGCAAATAAGTCTGGCTGTACAACCGATTGGCAAATGTCCTGCAAATTGAGAAATCATGTGACTAAACTGAAGAAAAAGAAGAAAAAGACAATGAAACAAAGATAAATTACAAATAATGATTGTAAAAAGCTTTGGAGAACCTTGCATACAATTTTGGGAAAAAAGGCAAACTCTGCTCCATCATTAACTGAATCAGATGGCTCATTCATCAAAGCCCACTACTTTTATGATTTTTTCATTTGCAAGATTAGCAAACTTAGCGTTTGTTGCCGGTATGTCATGCCTGACACTACACTTCCAAGGAAATCTGACCAAATTATGAAAGACAAGCATTGTAATTTAGAATTCCGTAAAGTCAGTGTGGAAGAGGTGAAACAATTATTGTTGTCTATCAACAATGACAAGCCACCGGGGTCTGACATTCTAGATGGAAAGTTACTGAGGATAATAGCGGACTATATTGCCACTCCTATTTTCCGTATCTTTAATTTAAGCCTACTAGAGAGCGTGTGCCCTCAGGCCTGGAGGGAAGCTAAAGTCATTCGACATGTCCTATGCTCAGCATAGTTAGCTCCTGGTAAAATGTTGCACTTATTCAGCCATTCTGTGACCAAAAACAAGCTACATATGGACAGTACCAAAATAAAATGACTCTGGAAATGACAAAGCGCCTCGTAACCTTGCTGGGAATGGGACAAACGGGCCCCTTCTGTGGTAACAGACTGGGACGATTTGTAATCAAATCTAATTCCCAGGAACGGGGTTCATATGAAAAACAGAGACTGTGTGGGATAATAACATGGCCGTGTCCAACCCTGCTTGTTCCCTCGACTCCACTACCAACCACCAATCTCCAACAGGGCCCTTTACCTGTATCACTAGACACTTCATAGTGAGCTACAGGTAGGAATCAGCAATGAATCCCAATAATGAGCCACCTATGGGAGGGGTAACCCTTTGTGAACAAATCTCTCAACGTATTACTGCTACCCTGGGGAGATTGATATACCCCTTGAACACCTGCTCCGACCCTCATCGCATGTGGCAGGGCTTGCAAACTATTACAGACTACAAAGGGAAGCACAGCCGATAGCTGCCCAGTGACACGAGCCTACAAGATGAGCTCAATAACTTCTATGCTCGCTTCGAGGAAAGTAACACTGAAACATGCATGAGAGCATCAGCTGTTCCGGACGACTTTGTGATCACGCTCTCCGCAGCCGATGTGAGTAAGACCTTCAAACAGGGTAACATTCACAAGGCCGCAGGGCCAAACGGATTATCAGGACGTGTACTCCAAGCATGCGCTGACCAACCGGCAAGGGTCTTCACTGACATTTTCATCTCCTGTCTGAGTAATACCAACATGTTTCAAGCAGACCACCATAGTCCCTGTGCCCAAGAAAATGAGCAGCAAGTAGTGCAGACGAAAGGGATAACAAGTTGCCGAAGCAACAGATGTGTTGGAACGGGAACAATATAGATGGAACGAGAACAATATAGATGCTACTTTGAGAACACAAACTCTCACATCCTTCACAGCACAGAGCGAGGCAGTCCAGGGATGACTGGAGGAACAATGGAGGAAGTATTGTGGGATTCTCTTGGCGTGAGTACAGTTGGTAAGACTGAGTAGACGATGGTGAAGAACAGTGGAGTGAAAAGGGCTAGAGTTGGTAATGAACAGCAGTTTAGGGTCGGAGTGGGAATCATCAGCAAGGATGTTTTTGTGGGTGACCTGTTAACGGTCTCAAAGATGGTGAAGGATGAATTGGGTAAAGTGGAATCGGTTCGAGTGACCAGGAGTGGTATGATACTGATTGTATGTCAACAGCGCAAAAAGAGAAAGCTTTGTGTGGTTTAGGTTAAACATTTCAGGTAGACGCACGTTGATTAAAATGAATGATAGACAGATGGTTTTACTGTGGTTTGGTGAAGTGGTTCACCCATCTTATGTAAAACCTGGGTAAGTGAGATATACAGAAGCCGCTGCAGTGTTACCATTGTAAAAATGTTTGGACATGTGACAAGTGCTTGTCGAAGGAATAAATACGTCGTAGTCAGATGAAGCATGTTGAAATTGTGATGGGAATCACGTTCCCAAGTTCTTGGAGTGCCCTGTACGGATGAAGTATATCACAGCATTTAGGATCAGGCCCATCCAGCAGGTGTCCTATGTGGAGGGAATGAAAATAGCTTAAGGAGTAGAGAGGAGAAGGTAGTGGATGTCCCACAGTCTGCAGTGAAGCCATGCAGGAGAAGGATCCCAACACACTAATATTGTAGAAGGTGGAGATTGTTGTGTTTATAGAGCAAGTGATAAATTGCATTAATAAATTATTAGTAACCTTTGTCCAAAACTAGCAGTTTCTGCATTAGCTTGGAGGAGTTTCTACAACAAAAATGCGTTTGCATTGCCCTCATTGCCGCAGTGATAAATTGCATTAATAGAAAACTAATATAACATCTAAGAAGCTAGACATCATCGTGTAGGCGGCAAATGGATTTCTGGATCGCCAGGACTTCAGAGAAAATGTTATACAGGGAGTACTGAATGAAGACGTTCTCCCCTCCCAGGTTCCTGAACCTGTGTAGGGATCTGAATAGTACCATTTTTGTTTGAAATTCAGGGTAGTGGAGTAAATTTTGTTCGTGTTTATTTTCTGATGAAGATTATCAAAGGTTAGTGATTAATTTTTATCTCTAATTCTGCTTTTGTGACAATCTTTGGCTGGGAAAAATGGCTGTGTGTTTTTTTGGATATGGTGGTGATCAAACATAAATATATGTTGTGTTTTCTCTGTAAAACATTTAAAAAATCGGACACTATGGGTAGATTAACAAGATGTTTATCTTTCATTTGCTGTACTGGACTTGTTAATGTGTGAAAGTCAAATATAAAAAAAAATATATATATTTTTGAATTTCCTGCACTGCCTATTCAGCGGAATGTTGGGGGGGGGGGGGGGGTTCCCTGAGCAGAACCTGTGTCCTAGACCGGTTAATACATTTAGCAAGCTAGCTAGCCTGCTAACTAGCGATTAGCTGCTAACATTATTTGATTAACACCTTGCTAAGAAAAGACCATCTTTCGCCTGTAATGGCATGAAAAGAATTGGCAGAATATTATACAATGACTTATCAACAGCTCTAACAATTTGACCCCAACAGGAAATGTACACTGGCAGTTATGGAAAGACCCATTTACTATATAACCATTGATTCTTGAAGAATATAACTTATAAATTCTTCAAATGTTTCAACCGTATTACCCCACCAGAAACCAAAACATAAGCTTGTATAACGCCACTGTTTGTAAACTAATACTATATGGCTGAGGAGTAGGGTTGATCCAAGCGTTCTGACCTCACAAGGACAGTAAGCACCCAAGCTAACTGGCTAACGTTGGATAGCTTGCTAGACACAAATGAGAGAAAATCGCACTCTTACCATTTTACTTGCCCTAGCAGAGCTGGTTAGGCTGTTTTCATGTTATCCAGAGCGTTGGTGACTAACTGTGCTGCTGGCAACAATTTAATTTGAGCTTTTTTGCAGATGTTTACCGACACCAGCCATATTCAACGGGTGTTGAGCGTTATTAAATTCATCAGTTATTCTGCTCTCTAGTCAAGTCAATAAACATTGGGTAGTTAGTTAGAATATAGTTACTTTACTGGCAAGTTTGATGGAAAAGTAGCCAACTAATGTTAGGTAGCTAATTAACATACCGATACATACTGCTGTAAAGATGTGCTATGCGTTTTGTAAGGATAGTGTAGCTAACATAACGTGTAACGTAACTTATTTGAAAAGTCATTACTTTATTACATTGCTCAACATTTGTCATAATTAGTTAACGCAATGAATTTGTATCCGCTCTCGTTGGACTTCGGCTGCATATTTTCCTCCATTTTCTTCAAATCTGAAAACAATGTGAAGCCACGCCCATTTTCTGAAGAATTGCATTATAGGCCCTAAAGTACTGCGTGTTTACATCATATTTTGTCGAATTTAGTACGACATCCGGGAACTTTTGGCATACCAACTACATCCTACTATGACCAATAAGCATACGGTATACTCAATTAACAACACAAATAGTACGGTTAGTATGAGTATTCTAACACAACTCAGAACTCTGGGCAGCCATTTTGTTTGTTTATAAACTAGCTTATAAACTAGTTTATAAACTTGCCGCTTTAAAAAAAGCCACTCAACAATCCATCAACCAATCTGCAGTTTAACCAATAACAAAGCTGTAATTCCGCCACCGTGTTGGTAATACGATGGTGGATGTGGCTGGAGAAATGTAACTACTCTCAAATTCATAGACATACCTATGGAGGCAAGGACTGACCACCCATAATATCAACATTATACAGTAGTTTTAACCACGTTGAGGCTATACAGTGTTGATTTAAATTGTTTCTAAATATTGGAGTAAAAAAAAGCTTACTTGGGGTTCTGATGGGGTACAACGGTTGAACTAAGCTCATGAGGCATGTGTTATATGCTTCAAGAATCAATGCCTATAAATAAATAATTTAAAAGTCAAAATATGGATGCAGCAATTGCAGATTTCCCCTTTAACACCACACATCAGTTCAACAACTGCAGAGTTTGTGCTTCTGTTTTTAAGACCGTACTTACGAGTGTTAACCAGGGCCCGTTCATCGTTAGAACCAATGGATGCCTCAAGATGCGTTTGGGAAACCGGACCCAGATATCCAGTTCCCTCCTCTTCTCTAACTGAAACGTCTTTCTATTCTTTCACAGTAACAGCCTCACCCTCTACTTGTTTCTGTATTGTAACATCCTCCTCTTCCTCCTCCTCTTTCACGAGAACTTATTTCTCCATCCAGCAGACCTCCTCTTCTTCAGCAGGAACGGGGTTAAGTTTGAGACTGGAGCTATGAGGCATGTACTGAAGTCGCTAAGCGATATAATTCAAAGCAGTGTCACTTTATCAGCAGCACGTGATCAATGACGTCTAAAGAATCATTTCGTCGAACACCTGATTGGTTGGGTATTGGGCTCATTCGACCTTGCAGCCGACAGTGCAGGTGGCTGATGACTGACTAATTTACAAATCACCGCAGCATGAATGGATTTGATGCTCTCGAACACGGCCAGTGGTGTAATATATTACATAAAGGCATTGCTGCTGCAGTGTGGGACTTCATCTAAGGGAGTTTTGTAACATTTTCCACCTTGGCTTACTGTTAGTTTGGTTCTAACTGGTCTCCGGTAGTTGGTCTCGCTGACCATAACCGTGCTGGTTGGCGACACTGGTTAGGCTAATAGCTAGTTGGCTAAATAGCTAACATTAGATGGCTGGCTAAGATAACTGCATATAGCTAATATGATTTGATTTTTGGTTAGATGGCGTAATGTATTTCCAAAACTGGTTTACTTTAATCACTCAAGTCATGAGTTCAAATGATTGGTTTAATTTAAAGTTCTACTTTTATTTCTGTTGAAGTTGACATCATAGGGAATAGGCTGGTCCTCCATATTACTTCACACCTGACTATCATTCTTCTGAATTCTGATTGGTTTTATGTAACAACTCCAAAAATAGAACTGTGAGGTGTTACTTTGCATTGGAATTTTGTAATTATTTTATTTGATATTTTATAAACAATACAAAACATACACATACAAACGACAACATCATACAAACATTAACGACATCACACCTGCCCAGATAGACTAGAACACAACTCCATCTCCATTTACATCACACCTGCCCAGACCCACTAGAACACACCTCCATCTCCATTAACTACATCACACCTACCCAGACCCACTAGAACACTTCTCCATCTCCACTAACTACATCACACCTGTTAAGATTAGAGGTCGACCGATCATATTTTTTCAATGCCGATACCGATTATTGGAGGACCAAAAAAGCCGATACCGATTAATCGGCTGATTGTTTATTTTTTTAATTTTTTTTAAAATGTATTTGTAATAATGACAATTACAACAATACTGAATGAACACTTATTTTAACTTAATATAATACATCAATGAAATCAATTTAGCCTCAAGTAAAAAATGAAACATGTTCAATTTGGTTTAAATAATGCAAACACAAAGAGTTGGAGAAGAAAGTAAAAGTGCAATATGTTCCATGTAAAATATGTGCCATGTAAGAAAGCTAACGTTTCAGTTCCTCAGAACATGAGAACATATGAAAGCTGGTGGTTTCTTTTAACATGAGTCTTCAATATTCCCAGGTAAGAGGTTTTAGGTTGTAGTTATTATAGGAATTATAGGACTATTTCCCTCTATACCATTTGTATAATGAATGAACAGACAAGGTCTATACTGCTCCTACATGGTGTAACAATACATCATGTAAAATAATCTTTGTCTGAAAATAAAATATGATCCTCAACTGCGTTTCCCCTCCAGTCAGCAGACGGCGATGTGCGTCTTTCAGGCGACGCTGTTAGCGTGACGTATAATCTAGTGGACGGTTCTTCAGAAACAGCTCGCCAACCACCTCGGTAGCTTGCTAACCAACATAGCCGAAAGATTCAAGCTATTTATACGCATTCGGTGTATATTAGCTACTGTGTACTCAACACACTTCTGTCGTATCTACTTTTGTTAACCTATTTAATGTAATATTACGTTATTTTGTATTATTCAGCTATAGTAGCTGGCTGGTTAAGTTAGCACAAGCCTAGTCGCTAATGATAGCTAGCTAACATCCCTGACCATGAGCTCCCTAAACTTCTCTCCTCCTGTTAAAGAAGAGGAGGTCTGCTGGACGGAGAAAGAAGCTCTGGGCCTGAACATTGTCGTGAAAGAGAAGAAAGAAGAAGAGGATGTTACAGTGAACAAAGAAGAGAAAGACGTTTTTGGAATGAAGGATGAAGAGGGGGAGATTACTGTCACATTAGAGGAGGACGAAGAAGAGAAGACTGGAGATCTGATTAACACCAGTAAATACAGTGAGTACTATTTTATAAAACAGGGACATTGATCGGATTATCACCAGTAAATACAGTGAGTACTATCTTAATAAGGGCCCAAACTCTGCAGTTGTTGAACTAATGTGCGATTTTTAAAAGGGCGTTATACACTTGAATATGTTTTTGTACTGTATGAATTGTTCATGACGTCCTCCAGTGATTTTTAACATTTCCTGTTGAAAAGTGACATAAATACAGTAAAGTATAAACACACTAATGGGAAACAAATAAATGTTTTGAGCAAAATAGTGTTTTTTTTAGACAACTGCAAACTAGGAGTGAGTGATGTCATAGTAAGCCCTTCAAGGAGTTGGCTTGATGGGAAGTCGTGACGTCATCCAATAGGCCACTGATCTTCATGTGAAATTCATTATTCTTTTTAAAATCCTTCCTGTTCTGTCAAGTTGGTTTTTGATCTAGAAAGGCATTTTCAAGTCTTACCATAGACTTTCAATACGATTGAAGTCCAACTGTAACTAGGCCACCCAGGAACATTCAATGTTATCTTGGTAAGCTCCTCCAGTGTAGTTTAGGTTATTGTGTGGTTTAGGTTATTGTCCTGTTAGTACAGTTTTTTGTATTCAGATCTCTGAAATGCACTCTACCTACGTAACATTTCGTGTTCGACTTATATTATGCTGGGAAAACAGTTTTCATGGGCACAGAAATCCTAAATCATTTCAGAGTTTGCTAAATCCAATGGTTCTAACCGAGAGTCACCTTTATTGACAACACCCAAATTGATACTGTCATTAACACGGTTCTTCAATAATTACACATTCTTAACACTGTTTAGTTAGTCACATGTTCAACTATCATTTTTTATTTTTTTATTTCACCTTTATTTAACCAGGTAGGCTAGTTGAGAACAAGTTCTCATTTGCAACTGCGACCTGGCCAAGATAAAGCATAGCAGTGTGAACAGACAACACAGAGTTACACATGGAGTAAACAATTAACAAGTCAATAACACAGTAGGAAAAAAAAGTCTATATACATTGTGTGCAAAAGGCATGAGGAGGTAGGCGAATAATTACAATTTTGCAGATTAACACTGGAGTGATAAATGATCAGATGGTCAAGTACAGGTAGAGATAGGTGTGCAAAAGAGCAGAAAAGTAAATAAATAAAAACAGTATGGGGATGAGGTAGGTAAAAATGGGTGGGCTATTTACCGATAGACTATGTACAGCTGCAGCGATCGGTTAGCTGCTCAGATAGCAGATGTTTGAAGTTGGTGAGGGAGATAAAAGTCTCCAACTTCAGTGATTTTTGCAATTCGTTCCAGTCACAGGCAGCAGAGAACTGGAACGAAAGGCGACCAAATGAGGTGTTGGCTTTAGGGATGATCAGTGAGATACACCTGCTGGAGCGCGTGCTACGGGTGGGTGTTGCCATCGTGACCAGTGAACTGAGATAAGGCAGAGCTTTACCAAGCATGGACTTGTAGATGACCTTGAGCCAGTGGGTCTGGTCGACGAATATGTAGCGATGGCCAGCCGACTAGAGCATACAGGTCGCAGTGGTGGGTGGTATAAGGTGCATAGTGACAAAACGGATGGCACTGTGATAAACTGCATCCAGTTTGCTGAGTAGAGTGTTGGAAGCTATTTTGTAGATGACATTGCCGAAGTCGAGGATCGGTAGGATAGTCAGTTTTACTAGGATAAGTTTGGCGGTGTGAGTGAAGGAGGCTTTGTTGCGGAATAGAAAGCAGACTGTAGATTTGATTTTCGTTTGGAGATGTTTGATATGAGTCTGGAAGGAGAGTTTACAGTCTAGCCAGACACCTAGGTATTTATAGATGTCCACATATTCAAGGTCGGATCCATCCAGGGTGGTGATGCTAGTCGGGCGTGCGGGTGCAGGCAGCGAACGGTTGAAAAGCATGCATTTGGTTTTACTAGCGTTTAAGAGCAGTTGGAGGCCACGGAAGGAGTGTTGTATGGCATTGAAGCTCGTTTGGAGGTTAGATAGCACAGTGTCCAAGGACGGGCTGGAAGTATACAGAATGGTGTCATCTGCGTAGAGGTGGATCAGGGAATCGCCCGCAGCAAGAGCAACATCATTTATATATACAAAGAAAAGAGTTGGCCCGAGAATTGAACCCTGTGGCACCCCCATAGAGACTGCCAGAGGACCGGACAGCATGCCCTCCGATTTGACACACTGAACTCTGTCTGCAAAGTAGTTGGTGAACCATCATCAGCTGATCCAGGAAATCATTTTCTGAATGACAGTCAAATCAGGGCAGCAGGTAGCCTAGTGGTTAGAGTGTTGGACTAGTAACCGAAGGTTGCAAGATTGTAAAAATCTGTCGTTCTGCCCCTGAACATGGCAGTTAACCCACTGTTCCTAGGCCGTCATTGAAAACAAGAAGTTGTTCTTAACTGACATGCCTAGTTAAATAAAGGTAAAAAAGAAATAAATGACAAACATCACGACATGCAACAACAACCAATGTGCTTCTTCATTCATTACTCTGGTAAAGACAGTTATGCCGTGCTCCATGTTGGATCCAACATCCCTAACAAATTGATGTTTATAATGTTATTGTCTGCTTGATTTATAGTAGGGTCTCGTTAGTCTGTTTGGAAACAGAGATACTTCTCTCATAATGTGTAGAGAACTGTTCCTTGATGGATAGGCTATTGTACAACAGAAATAGCTATTTTCTTATTCAGGACATTTAGAATGACAACACAGTTACATAGTAGCCTTGTGGGATTATTAACAAAATGATCTGACAAAGATGTTTTATTGTTCATGTTTCACCTGAAATATGAAATAATTTATAGTCCTAGGTCTTTGTTGTTGTTAGGTGAAGTTATGGGTCCTACAGTAGGTTTATGTTGTATACAGTGAGGGGGAAACGTATTTGATCCCCTGCTGATTTTGTACGTTTGCCCTCTGACAAAGAAATGATCAGTCTATCATTTTAATGGTAGGTTTATTTCATCAGGGAGAGACAGAATAACAACAAAAAATCCAGAAAAACGCATGTCAAAAATGTTATAAATTGATGTGCATTTTAAAGAGGGAAATAAGTATTTGACCCTCCCCTCTCAATTAGAAAGATTTCTGATTCCCAGGTGTCTTTTATACAGGTAACGAGCTGAGATTAGGAGCATACTCTTCAAGGCAGTGCTCCTAATCTCAGTTTGTTACCTGTATAAAAGACACCTGACCACAGAAGCAATCAATCAGATTCCAAACTCTCCACCATGGCCAAGACCAAAGAGCTCTCCAAGGATGTCAGGGACAAGATTGTAGACCTACACAAGGCTGGAATGGGCTACAAGATCATCGCCAAGCAGCTTGGTGAGAAGGTGACAACAGTTGGTGCGATTATTCGCAAATGGAAGAAACACAAAAGAACTGTCAATCTCCCTCGGCCTGGGGCTCCATGCAAGATCTCACCTCGTGGAGTCGCGATGATCATGAGAACGGTGAGGAATCAGCCCAGAATTACACGGGAGGATCTCGTCAATTATCTCAAGGCAGCTGGGACCATAGTCATCAAGAAAACAATTGGTAACGCACTACGCCGTGAAGGACTGAATTCCTGCAGCTTCCGCAAGGTCCCCCTGCTCAAGAAAGCACATATACATGCCCGTCTGAAGTTTGCCAATGAACATATGAATGATTCAGAGGACAACTGGGTGAAAGTGTTGTGGTCAGATGAGACCAAAAAAATGGCATCAACTCAACTCGCCATGTTTGGAGGAGGAGGAATGCTGCCTATGACCCCAAGAACACCATCCCACCTGTCAAACATGGAGGTGGAAACATTATGCTTTGGGAGTGTTTTTCTGCTAAGGGGACAGGACAACTTCACCGCATCAAAGGGACGATGGACGGGGCCATGTACCGTCAAATCTTGGGTGAGAACCTCCTTTCCTCAGCCAGGGCATTGAAAATGGGTCTTGGATGGATATTCCAGCATGACAATGACCCAAAACACACGGCCATGGCAACAAATCAGTGGCTCAAGAAGAAGCACATTAAGGTCCTGGAGTGGCCTAGCCAGTCTCAAGACCTTAACCCCATAGAAAATCTGTGGAGGGAGCTGAAGGTTCGAGTTGCCAAACGTCAGCCTCGAAACCTTAATGACTTGGAGAAAATCTGCAAAGAGGAGTGGGACAAATCCCTCCTGAGATGTGTGCAAACCTGGTGGCCAACTACAAGAAACGTCTGACCTCTGTGATTGCCAAGAAGAGTTTTGCAGAGGGGTCAAATACTTCAAATCAATTTAACATTTTTGACATGCGTTTTTCTAGATTTTTTGTTGTTATTCTGTCTCTCACTGTTCAAATAAACCTACCATTAAAATTATAGACTGATCATTTCTTTGTCAGTGGGCAAACGTACCAAATCAGCAGGGGATCAAATACTTTTTTCCCTCAATGTATGGGTCCTACAGTAGGTCTATGTTATTGTTAGGTGAAGTGATGGGTCCTACAGTAGGTCTATGTTGTTGTTAGGTGAAGTTATGGGTCCTACTGTAATATTCAGAACACATTGTGAAAACTAAAATCTTCGCTCACCATTTTGGCTCCATGCGGATATTCTATATCCATAAATAGTGGTTTCCTCATTACCAGATATACTACATCCATAACTAGTGGTTTCCTCATTACCAGATACAGTGGGGCAAAAAAGTATTTAGTCAGCCACCAATTGTGCAAGTTCTCCCACTTAAAAAGATGAGGCCTGTAATTTTCATCATAGGTACACTTTATGACAGACAAAATGAGAAAATCTGTTCCAGAAAATCACATTGTAGGATTTATAAATTTATTTGCAAATTATGGTGGAAAATAAGTATTTGGTCAATAACAAAAGTTTCTCAATACTTTGTTATATACCCTTTGTTGGCAATGACAATGGTCAAATGTTTTCTGTAAGTCTTCACAAGGTTTTCACACACTGTTGCTGGTATTTTGGCCCATTCCTCCATGCAGATATCCTCTAGAGCAGTGATGTTTTGGGGCTGTTGCTGGGCAACACGGACTTTCAACTCCCTACAAAGATTTTCTATGGGGTTGAGATCTGGAGACTGGCTAGGCCACTCCAGAACCTTGAAATGCTTCTTACGAAGCCACTCCTTCGTTGCCCGGGTGGTGTGTTTGGGATCATTGTCGTGCTGAAAGACCCAGCCACGTTTCATCTTCAATGCCCTTGCTGATGGAAGTTTTTTACCAAAAAGTTATATTTTGGTTTCATCTGACCATATTACATTCTCCCAATCTTCTTCTGGATCATCCAAATGCTCTCTAGCAAACTTCAGATGGGCCTGGACATGTACTGGCTTAAGCAGGAGGACACGTCTGGCACTGCAGGATTCGAGCCCCTTGCGGCATAGTGTGTTACTGATGGTAGGCTTTGTTACTTTGGTCCCAGCTTTCTGCAGGTCATTCACTAGGTCCCCCCGTGTGGTACTGGGATTTTTGCTCACCGTTCTTGTGATCATTTTGACCCCACGGGTGAGATCTTTCGTGGAGCCCCAGATCGAGGGAGATTATCAGTGGTCTTGTATGTCTTCCATTTCCTAATAATTGCTCCCACAGTTGATTTCTTCAAACCAAGCTGCTTACCTATTGCAGATTCAGTATTCCCAGCCTGGTGCAGTCTACAATTTTGTTTCTGGTGTCATTTGACAGCTCTTTGGTCTTGGCCATAATGGAGTTTGGAGTGTGACTGTTTGAGGTTGTGGACAGGTGTCTTTTATACTGATAACAAGTTCAAACAGGTGCCATTAATACAGGTAACAAGTGGAGGACAGATGAGCCTCTTAAAGAAGAAGTTACAGGTCTGTGACAGCCAGAAATCTTGCTTGTTTGTAGGTGACCAAATACTTATTTTCCACCATAATTTGCAAATAAATTCATTAAAAATCCTACAATGTGATTTTGTCTGTCAAAATGGCCTCTCATCTTTTTAAGTGGGAGAACTTGCACAATTGGTGGCTGACTAAATACTTTTTTGCCCCACTGTATACTACATCCATAACTAGTGGTTTCGTCATTACCAGATATACTACATCCATAACTAGCGGTTTCCTCATTACCAGATATACTACATCCATAACTAGCGGTTTCCTCATTACCAGATATACTACATCCATAACTAGCGGTTTCCTCATTACCAGATATACTACATCCATAACTAGCGGTTTCCTCATTACCAGATATACCACATCCATAACTAGCGGTTTCCTCATTACCAGATATACAACATCCGTAACTAGCGGTTTCCTCGTTAGCAAGGGGGAGTTTCTGCAACCAGATACACTACATCCATAATATTGTGAAGTCGTATCGGTTAATATGACAACTGCTGCTCATCGAATGATTAGTGGTTTATAATTGCGTGATTAAATAAATCTGTCAATTATTAACTCATTAACCTGGGGCACCATGGGAAAATTATTTTTATTGAGTTTCTATTTCCCAAATTATTAACTCAAAGAATTTCAGAATATCGATTTTACAACAGTCTTTAATTAATCAATTTCCTCTACAGTCTCATTCTGAACGTCGCATAATCCGGGAATCTGCACAAACCCGAGTCCCACCAATGAGTCTGTACCACACCAATTTTAGTTGATGATTTATTTACTATCAAGCTAAAATGATAATGAGATACACAAAACACAGTCTAGGCTATTGAATAGTGCATTAGCCCGTTGTACTAAGTTCTATGATGCTTGTTACCCAAAATGGGGATTTAAAAGAGAGAGAAAAAGAGAATGTACACGAGAGAAATGTGCATTTGTCAGCTTTGCTTATTTTAACCCTAACCTTGCCCCGAATTGCCGCTATTATGGGTCGGAATATAATGATGTAATTACGTGTTAAAGGTCTCCGATGGTGGGCCTCCGCGTGGACCTGGTTCCTCGGATGTTTCACTTCTCTGGTGTTACTCTCTGGTTGTCCTCACGATGTCAGTGTCCTTGTCTTCGTGGTCTGTTTCCTCGCCCTTGTTCTAAAAGGGGTCTTCTGAGGACAGCCAGCCCTGCAGCTCAGGGCTCACAGCGTTAGGAATGAAAGCAGTGTAGATACACGATTCGATGGAGAGTGGTGACTGGGTGATCCTGCTTGTATTCACCCTCTTAGACGCAGCTACTCATCCGTAGCAATGATTTGGTAGAAGGTTCCTTTGTCTTCAACCTCTTGTTGCATTTTGGGTTCATTGACTACTCAGACCTTGGCTGCAGCTCGGGTCACTTAGTTTAGCATGTTAATTCTTAACTCGCATGTCTTATACCCTCGGGTCAGAAGTGGACGTTTACGCCTTTTACCAAGTTAAGAGGCTGGAGGTTTGTATTTTACTCAGATCCAATTTTAGACAACTAACTTCACATTTCATCTTTACCAAAACATTCCCTTTGATTTGGACATTTTCCACACAACGTACAATGTATAAACATCAAGCGTATACTGGGAAAACTCTTGCCGTTCGAAACTCATTGTCCTAAAGTCCAATTATTGCATGTTTAATTCTCTGAGGCTGGTTCTCTAGAGTGAGAGGACAAAGTAATTTTGTCTGCAACCAAATTGTGTATGCTTTGCCCTCGTGCCGCAATTTTGGCAAACACAGAAAGGGGCCTATATTGACCAAAAGACCAAAAGTCGTTTGGCACATTGCTTAGAGTTTCAACAACTTTAATAACTTATTTCTAGCCTACAATCATCTATTTTACTGCTAATTTGAAAACAAAACAAAGACTTGTTGCTCATTTTAAGACAATTGTCAAATAATTTTAAATTGTTGTTGCACAACATCATGGCTACATGGCTACGCTGTTGGCATCCCCTTTTTTTGTTGTGGGCCTTTTACCATATGTCTGATTTTGTTGTTCACACAGGAGAGAGACGGGACTACAGTGGGTCCTCGGGGGAGCTTCAACAACATCATGATGCTGACAAGGCAGAGAAGAGTCTCTCCAGATCAGTACACCTCAAGAAACATCAGCGGAGACCCACAGGGAAGAAATCTCATCGCTGCTCTGACTGTGGGAAAGGTTTTAAATCTTCATCAGAACTTAAAATACACCAACGAGTACACACAATAGAGAAATCTTACCACTGTTTTGATTGTGGGAAGAGCTACTTAAGATCAAATTCACTAAAAGTACACATGAGAATTCACACAGGAGAGAAACCATTTATCTGTGATCAATGTGGGAAGAGTTTTACTACATCAAGCCATTGGATTGTACACCAGAGAACACACACAGGAGAGAAACCCTATAGCTGTACTCAATGTGGGAAGAGTTTTACTCAGTCAAGCAACCTGTTATCACACCAGAGAAAACACACAGGAGAGAAATCTTATAGTTGTAATCAATGTGGGAAGAGTTTTATTCAGTCAAGCATCCTGGTATCACACCAGAGAATACACACAGGAGAGAAACCTTATAGCTGTGATCAATGTGGGAAGAGTTTTACTACATCTAGCCATCTGACTGTCCACCAGAGAACACACACAGGAGAGAAACCTTATAGCTGTACTCAATGTGGGATTAGTTTTACTCACTCAAGCAGCATGTTATCACACCAGAGAAAACACACAGGAGAGAAATCTTATAGCTGTAATCAATGTGGGAAGAGTTTTGTTACATCTAGCCATCTGACTATACACCAGAGAACACACACAGGAGAGAAACCCCATAGCTGTGATCAATGTGACAAGAGATACTCTGATAAAAGATCTCTGATCAAACATCAGAAAATACATACATGAAGGAGTTGTTTCATGATATCAATGAAATAAAATCTCACAGTGTAGAATGTTTAAACATTGTAGTAGGAGTATTTGAATAATGTAGAACCCAAATTGTTTGCCTCCTGTTCTATTGATTTCAGCCTCATCAGTGGAAATTGTTTTGTACTTTGCTGCATTCATCTTTCCCTTAATCTTGATCAGTCTGCCAGTGCCTGCCATTGAAAACTATCCCCACTGCATGATGCTGCCAACACCATGCTTCACCGTAGGGATTGGGCCTGGTTTCCTCCAGACGTGACGCTTGACATTCAGGCCAAGAGTTCAATCTTGGTTTCATCAGACCAGAGAATCTTGTTTCTCATGGTCTGAGAGGCCTTTTGGCAAACTCCAAGTGGGCTGTCATGTGACTTTTATTGAGGAGTGGCTTCCGTCTAGCCACTCTATTGTAAAGGTCTGATTGGTGGAGTGCTGTATAGATGGTTGTCCTTCTGGAAGGTTCTCACAGAGGAACTCTGGAGCTCTGTCAGAGTGACCAGTGGGTTATTGGTCACCTCCCTGACCAAGGCCCTTCTCCCCTGATTGTTCTGTTTGAAATGGATGCCAGCTCTAGGAAGAGTCTTGGTGGTTTCAACCGTCTTACATTTTAGAATGATGGAGGCCACTATGTTCTTAGGGACCTTCAATACTGCAGAAATGTTTTGGTACCCTTCCCCAGCTCTGTGCTTTGACACAATCCTGTCTCGAAGCTCTACGGACAATTCCTTCGACCGCATGGCTTGGTTTTTTCTCTGACATGAATTTATGGCAGGTGGGCGCCAATGAAGTTGTAGAAACATCTCAAGGATGATTAATGGAAACAGAATGCACCTGAGCTCAATTTTGAGTCTCATAGCAAAGGGTCTAAATAAGGTATTTCTGTTTTTCACTTTGTCATTATCGTGTATTGTGATGTCATTATGGGGTATTGTGTGTAGGTTGATGAGGAAAATATTATTTAACCCTTTCACACGTACCATCACACGGGTGTGATCGTTCTACAGTGGTCCCTGAAGCGTACGATCACACCTGTGTGATTAGAACACTCATTTAGAATGCTCCTTTAGAACGGCCAGTTTCGAATGACGCAACAATCAGCGTTTGAGCTGGCCACACTTTTTTCAGAAACTATTTACACAAACACAGTCCTTACAAAGTTATGTCCAGAATGTGAGCAGTTTATTTTGGGATGCAATGTTCAGATATTCACAGAAGTACAGTATATATAGCATAACACAATCATCCTAACCGGAAAAATGTAGGCTACAGTTGTCCTAGCGCTAACTGAGGAAAGATTGACCCCACACAAGCTGTCATATTTTCTAGCTCTAGGCTGACATAAACCGCATTATGAATTTGCTAATAGCAATTACTATGTATAATTAATCACATCACGGGTGAGCTCACCATTGATCGAAATAACTATGAAAAACACTTTATAGAAATCGAAAGTAATCCGACGATTAGTTTCAGCGCGCAGCCATGCATTTTTTTCCTCACAGAAACCGAAGATAATAAGAGAAGACGAGATGTGTTTGGTCTGTTTATAGTATGCATGTTGAAGGGGTGTGTCATCTACCGTCGTTCACATCCCACCATTAATTTCCGGAAGTCCTCAAAAAATTTGTGAACTCTTACCTCATTTTGCTATAGCATCTTTGGTCCGACAGACGATCAAGTGAAACCCAGAATGCATTGTATGTCAACAAACATGGCTCCACACACATAGCTGGAATTAGCTTAGCTCATAATCAGTACAACCTTCAAAACATTATTTTACACACATACTATGTGCCCTTTACAATCTATGCAAAAATCGGAATGCATGATTTATCACCGGTAATTGAAAAACGTGAATAAAATAGTAAATATAGGAACACTACACAAAACATTTGATAGTGATTTATTGATACAAAGGACACGTGCAGGCAGTCAATCACGTAACCTCTCACTCCCGCTCTGAGCCATTCAGTGTTGTTATGTACGTAGCTAATGAGCTAAGCTGTAGCATTAGCAATGTCTTTCAAAAGGAGACAACTCAGAATTGCAGAAATTGAGATTTTTTTAAAATTCTGACAATGAGTCTGAATGTCAGGAATCAGGTTCTGACAGTGACAGAGGACCCCTTGTCGACTGACAAAGTCCCAGTTCCCTTTGAAGATGCTGGTGGTGACGGAGGCAGACCGATAGTACAGGAGTTCTGTGGTAGCTGGAAGGCTGCCAGCCATTTCACCCCTCCTGGCCCTGCTGTTTGTGTTGATGAGTCCCAGTCTGGAGTGGGGGGGGCAGCCACAATTAGTGAAATGTATACATTTCTGGTGACCGTAAAGAGGAACTCCATAAGAGAATACTGGGGCAGAGATCCTATGTTTGCAACTCCCTTCTTTGCCACCCTCTTTTCCCAAGACTGCTTTCTAGTTCTGCTGCTATGACTGCATTTCATCAACAACGCTACTGCCATCCTAAATGACCCATTATACAAAATAAAACATGTTAACAGCTGGCAGTAAAGTTCCATGACAAACGAGACGTCCATGTCCTCTCCTCTGTCCATACAGCAACCATGTCAGCCACAGGGAAGTTGGACCACCTGACGGGAGAGAGAAACAAACCAGACAGAGAAACATCAAACCAGACTGCGTGCTTGACTATAACCTCAAAATGGGGGCAGTGGATAAGGCTGACATGATAAACAGCTTTGTGGAATGTACTCAGAAAACGACCAAGTGGTATAAGATATTTCTAAATTTTTCCAGGGTAGCGTCAAAATACAACACCTTCTTCTGATGCATTTAGCATTGTTTTACAGAGCTAATAGAAGAATGTAATACATTCAATATAACACCATAAAAGGTGAGTAACGTTACCTAGCGTGTCCGCGGTTATAAGGAATATACACAAATATATTACGCTCCATACACACAGTGAGCTACAGTAGACACAGTATAACACGACACACAGAAACTATAACGTAATAAGGCACTTACTTTGATAGAAATGCAGTTTGGATTTGAAGATGGGTGTCTGTAGTGACGCCTCTAGCACGGCTGTGCCACTTGGGAGTCATAAAGCCAGGGTAGCTTCAAAATACAACACATGCTAATACTTCCCTGTAGCAAAATATTATGCTACAGTAGAAACGACATGCAGAAACTATTATAACGTAATAAGGCACTTTGATAGAAACGCACACATTTCCAAAGTTATTATTGGTAACGAAAACAACTTTGATTGCGATGCAGGCGACAGGTGGAAAACATGAACACGTGTGTGCAGGACGGCAGATGAGCAAATGTCTGCAGACTTGAACTGCACAAACAATTGAGAAGTGTTTGGGGAATTTTGTCCGGGTCAGAAATGTCAAAAAAATTAATTGGTCCGCGAAAGTAAAAATGACTACTTGTATGTGAATGAATGAGGCGGAACACACCTCATTTCAAACTGTTATTAGAAATAAAAAACTTAATAGAAAATAATGTAAAATTGACAAATAAAAACAGGCTGCGTGCTTTGGTTTGAGGGCAGCGCCGATTAAATGTACTGTTACCGAACAATCACATTCTGGAATGGAGAGAACGTTCTAACATCACGTGCATAAAAAAACTCACGCTGGGGTGACCGTTAGAGATATTTGGAACTCACGCATGAAAGGGTTAATCCAGTTTAGAATAAGGCTGTAATGTAACAAAATGTGGAAAAAGTCAAGGGGTCTGAATACTTTCTGAATGTTCTGAATATGCTGTTGGTTTACTGTTAGAATAAGTTGTATGACTACACCAATACTGTTAAAGCAACGATGCAGAGACCTAGAAAATACATGGCCAACCTTGCTGCTAGAGATCTAGCTACTGGGTGCAGGTTTCTGTTCCAGCCCTGCACTAACAGCTGACATTGTGCTGATTATTTGGATTAGACACTATTCAACTATTCAATCATGTCTTGTTTTGGAGTCAGATGGATGTCTATACCCACTGCCCATTTCCACAGGTGTTTTTATGATAGGAAATAAAGGGCTGATTCACAGAATGAACTATAGTGTCTTTTTGAGTCATTGAACATTCCCTGTTTGTCCGGTTTATTGAGTTACTCTAATTTAGTCTGATGATATTGTACAATCATTATTTAATTCTGCTACATTTAAAAATTATTAAATTATTTTAAGCTTTATTTAGCTAGGCAAGACAGTTAAGAAACAATTCTTATTTACAATGATGGCCTACCGGGGAACATTGGGTTAACTGCCTTGTTCAGGGGCATAACGACAGATTTTTACCTTGTCAGCTCAGGGTTTCTGGCCCAATGCTCTAACCACTAGGCTACCTGCCGGCCCATAGGCGTGTCCAATGCAGACATGATGGATTAGTATTGACCTCGTAGACATGTCCAATGCACTTGTTCATGTGGTTTGTAGATTCGATACTGAAACAGGATTTGCTAATCCTCCCACATTGTTTCCATGTTGCTGAGATGTTTTCTCCATTTGAAATGATACTGTTAGAAATAGGTAAAGCACTCACACATCTGAGAACTTGTGTGTGTTCATCATTAGTTAATAACTTGAAAGAAAACAAAAGGCTGATTGATACTGATCAGTGTGTGGTTTTCTTTTTCATCAGACAATTGAGGCTCATATTGACCATGTTGAAGGAGACCAGATTAGACTCATAATGAGGCTCACCATGTTGAAGGAGACCAGATTATACTCGTGAAGCTCACCATGTTGAAGGAGGACAGATTAGACTCAATGAGGCCGACCATGATGAAGGAGCCAGATTAGACTCATAATGAGGCTCACCATGTTGAAGGAGACCAGATTAGACTCATGATCAGTGGTGGAAAAAGTACCCAATTGTCATACTTGAGTAAAAGTATAGATACCTTCATAGAAAGTTACCCAGTAAAATACTACTTGAGTAAAAGTCTAAAAGTATTTGGTTTTAAATATACTTAAGTATCAAAAGTAAAAGTATGAATAATTTCAAATCCCTTATATTAAGCAAACCAGACGGCACCATTTTCTTGTTTTTTTATTTACGGATAGCCAGGGAAACACTCCATCACTCAGACATAATTTACAAACGAAGCATTTGTGTTTAGTGAGTCCGTCAGATCAGAGGCATTAGGGATGACCAGAGATGTTCTCTTGATAAGTGCTGAATTGGACCATTTTTCTGTCCTGCTAAGCATTCAAAATGTAACTAGTACCTTTGGGTGTCAGCGAAAATGTATTAAAAAGTACATTATTTTCATTTAGAAATGTAGTGAAGTAAAAGTACAAGTTGTCAAAAATAAAAATAGTAAGTACAGATTCCCCAAAACAACTACTTCAGTAGTACTTGAAATAACTTTTACTTAAGTACTTTACACCACTGGTACTGTGTTACAGCTGCTCTCTCCTCCTCAATGTCATGAACTAGACCATGTACTGTGTGACAGCTCCTGCTCATTGCCATAAAATTAGGTCCAAAGCCCTCTCCTCCACGGTTTCCCCAACCTAAACTCACTGAGATGAGGTCCAAGGAGGTGAAGTCTATTAGAGGTGGTTTGGTTAACCACATTGGTTACTTTGCCTAAAAACTTATTAGGTTCCCAAGCACTTTAATTTGGCATCCATGTTTCATGGAAAGAGACTAAGTTTAACCCAGAGTGTGCCAGGTGGACATTGGGTTTGATTCAGACCCTGCCAGTGTGCCAGGTGGACATTGGCTTTGATTCAGACCCTGTCAGTGTGCCAGGTGGACATTGGGTTTGATTCAGACCCTGCCAGTGTGCCAGGTGGACATTGGGTTTGATTCAGACCCTGCCAGCATGGCCAGAAATGTATTCTAAGGTCAGTAACTTATAACCATAGAACCACCACAGACCTTTCATGCATGACTAAAAACACCTAAGTATTCGATTTACTGCCATGGTCTAGTATGTCACTGCATCAGACACCATTCACAATGCTGGCTGAGGTACGAGTAAAACATGACATATTATTTCCTAACCATTCACAATGCTGGCTGAGGTACGAGTAAAACATGACATATTATTTCCTAACTGTAAAAAACTCCCCACTCCTTAATCAACTAGTCTCCCACTGTTTAACCAGAATAACATGAGTTGTGTCCTTTAGACTGTTAGTTCATAATCATATTCAGCTACTTAGATGTCATGTATTGTCATGTTATGTTCTCTATAATGAAACATCACCAAGTGAAATAAAGTTGATAAGATACTCTTAATAGACATTAAAGAAAAAATGGTTGTTCAGAAATCATTCATTATCTTGTTGCTCTCGTGAAATGTACAAAATATTTGAATAATTGCAAGGAACATTGCATAATGCACATGGACCGTAAGAAATCCTGAATGTATTGAAATGCCTGGAGGGGATGTGTTAATTCATAACCCATCATGTATACCTGTTCATTCATAACCCATCATTTATACCTGTTAGTTCATAACCCATCATTTATACCTGTTAGTTCATAAGCCATCATTTATACCTGGGGCGGCAGGGTAGCCTAGTGGTTAGAGCGTTAGACTAGTAACCGGAAGGTTGCAAGTTCAAACCCCTGAGCTGACAAGGTACAAATCTGTCGTTCTTCCCCTGAACAGTCAGTTAACCCACTGTTCCTAGGCCGTCATTGAAAATAAGAATTTGTTCTTAACTGACTTGCCTAGTTAAATAAAGGTAAAATAAATAAAAAAAAACTGTTCATTCATAACCCATCATTTATACCTGTTAATTCATAAATCCATAATTTATACCTTTTGCTGGAAAGAGGCGTTTCAGGCAGGCTGGCACCCGCAATAACATCTGCTAAACACGTGTATGTTACCAAAAAAAATGTGATTTTGATTTGAAATAGACGTCCTATTTATCAAAGGTGCTTTTGGCTGGGTCCAAATTACTCCAAAGGATTTTAATTTGTTAAAAGTCAATTTTTGATACAGAAACACTAATCCATGATTTAGATTCATTAAGAACAAGTTGATTGACAAAGTCTTGAAAAATTTAATAAATCACATTTAGGCTATGATTAAAGATGTGCCTCTGGAGTCAAAATGATCCATGTCAGAAGTATGCTTCAATGCAAATATGTAGTGGGTGTAAAGTTTGTTTTAAATTCTCACTCATTAAACACGAATCAATCAACACATGCTTCTCTTTGAACGACTTAATATTATATTACACTTTTATGAAATAAATGAAAAATCAACTTTTGGTACCACAACTGCATTGCCCACTCCAGTCAGCAGATGGCGATGTGCGTCTAACGTATGGCAACGCTGCCAGTGTAACGTATGATCTAGTGGACGGAACGCTCCAACAACAGCTAGTCAGACAACTCGGTAGCTTTTTAGCAAACATAGCTACAACATTCACGCTCTTTACACTGTTGGTGTATATTAGTCGCTGTGTACCAAACACACCTCTGTCGTATGTACTTGTGGGCCCATTTAATTATGTATTTATGTTGTTTGTCAGCTAGCTGGTTTGCTAAGTTAGCTTAGAACTAGGCTAGTCTCTAATGCTAGCTAGCTAACATCCCCGACCATGAGTTCACTAAGCTACTCTCCTCATGATAAAGAAGAGAAGGTCTGCTGGACAGAGAAAGAAGCTCTTGTGAAAGAGGAGGAGGAAGAGAAGGATGTTACAATACAAAAACAAGTAGAGGGTGAGGCTGTTACAGTGAAAGAAGAAAAGAAAGATGTTTCAGTGAAAGACAAGGAAGACGCGTTCAGAGTGAAAGAGGATTTCACAGTAAAAGAAGAGGAAGCAGTTTTTGGAGTGAATGAGGAGGTGGGGGAGATGACTGTCACATTGAAAGAGGAGGAAGAAGAGGTTGGAGATCAGTTTAACACCAGTAAGTACCTTCTCTGCAGTCATTGAACAAATATGCAGTAAAGGGGTTCTACACTTTAATGTTGTTCTGTAGGAATGGCTGAAGCTACACTGTAACGTGTAGAACATCAAGAGTGGACCATCAACAAAACATTAACAATTGATCAAATGCATCCAATGACAATGCCTGAAATACTGTAGTCCTCAATATCTCCTATTAGATTAGCCCAATATGTAGTCTTAGTGGGGCAATCAGCAGTTGTTACATCCATTTAGGGACTTATACATTCATGATATGTACTCATTGTTTCTTGAAGAAATCACTTCTAAATGCCTCATGAGCTTAGTTCAACTGTCGTACCCCATCAGAACCCAGAACATAAGCTTTTTTTACTCCAATGTTTGTCAATAAATATAAACAAACACTGTATATCCTCAAAACATGGTTAAAACTAGAATGTTGATATCATGGAGGGTTGCATTTCTCCAGCCCCATCCCTCAGCTTTTTACCAAAATGGTCAGGGAGTATGCTTTGTTATTGTTTCTACTGCTGATTGCTGCCCCCGTTTCTCCTCAAGGTCCAAGGACTGTATGTTATTTTCAGAGGTAGACTTGCTCTGGCAGCTAAAATAATCAAATATTCCATCGAAATGGGAGTCGATTCTCAATTGCGATACATTTCTAGAAACTTAAATTGCAAAACTTTCATATCACATCAAAATAATTTCACACAATAGGGATAGGGGGCAGCATTTTCACTTTAGATGAATTGCGTGTCCATAGTGAACTGCCTCCTACTCTGTCCCAGATGCTAATATATGCATATTATTATTACTATTGGATAGAACATACTCTGAAGTTTCTAAAACTGTTTGAATTATGTCTGTGAGTATAACAGAACTCATAGGGCAGGCAAACTTCCAAAAAGGAAGTGGAAATTCTGGGGCTAGTTGATTTTCCACTCATTGCCTATTCACATCCCAGTAAGATATGGATCTGTTCGCACTTCCTACGCCTTCCACTAGATGTCAACAGTCAGTAGAAGGTGGAATGAAGCCTCTAATATGATGTGGGACCAGATGGCAGCTATTTGAGTCAGTGATCTGGTAGAATGCCAGTTCCTGGTTGCGAACATTACTCTTGATATCGCCTTGTATTCCATTACTCTGTAGACAAAAACGATTGCTCCGGTTGGAACGTTATTGGATATATATGATAATAACATCCTGAAGATTGATTCTCTACTTAGTTTGACCAGTTTATTCGACCTGGAATATAACTTTTTGAAATCTTCGTCCGAGTTCGCCTGGACCAGCGCCAGCTTTTGGACATGTGAACTAAACCTGCTTGCAAAAGTAGCTAATTGGACACTAGTAATGGACATTATCGAACAAAACAACGATTTATTGCGGAACTAGGATTCCTTGCACTGCATTCTGATGAAAGATCATCAAAGGTAAGGGAATATTTATGATGTAATTTCTGTTCACTCCAACATGGCGGAGAAATATATTTACGTCTGAGCGCCGTCTCAGATTATTGCATGGTATGCTTTTTTCGTAAAGTTTTTTAAAAATCTGACACATCGGTTGCATTAAGAACCAGTGTATCTTTAATTATATGTAAAACATGTATCTTTCGTCAAAGTTTATGATGAGTGTTTCTGTTATATGACGTGGCTCTCTGTAATTACTCTGGATATTTTGGAGTCATTTCTGAACATGGCGCCAAAGTAAACCAAGATTTGTGGATATAAATATGCATATTATCGAACAAAACATAAATGTATTGTGTAACATGATGTCCTATGAGTGTCATCTGATGTGTCCCCCACAATGAGTTGTGGGGGACACATACAGAACGTAGTGTAGCAAACCACATACTGTCTTTTGTTAGAACTCAAACTTAGCAATAACAGAAACCAGATATGTGATAAAGGTATCTCGGGTATGAGCGCATAGATACTCTACACAGCAACAGTTGCATCTATCAACTTCAGCGCCCGGGGGCTGGGACCAGCTCGTGCGCCAACAATCAACGATAGGTTGAGTAAGTTTAAACCACACTTGACCTCTACTCTGACAGGCCAGCTCGGAAGCAGGAACTACTTCTGTCAGAGTATTAAAGAAGATACCTTTAGGGTGTTGGCCAGTTCTCTGCTTGCCCTGCGAGGTGGGACAGAGAGCCCGTATATACGAAAATTGCATTTACCACTTATTGCTTAGCTAATAAACAATACATAGTATACAATCGGTGACTCATTGTCATATTTATCCTGATACCAGATTCGATTGACGCAACCCTTAACATGGTGACCCCGACGTGATCTGGTGAAGGACTTCGCTGGACATTGGCATGCCAGCCAATTGACCATTGCTGTCGTCGAACGGTGTGCCTCACAAACTAGACCGGTCAACTAAAAAAGGTAAGCAGACACCTGTTGTGAATAACTAAAGTTCTGCATATTGGCGTTATCCAAATTTAGTTTTGTGAGACACCTGTTTGATGTAAGTAACCAAATTGTATTAGTTTATATTGGTAAAGGATCATAAGGAATACATAGTGGTAATTGCAATTTTGAACTGATCGATCACTCTTGTGATATAACAAGTGAATGCAATGTACTAAATGGGTCGGTTTGTATGACGCGTACTCAGTTGTGTGTATGTGGGTAGATCTAAGTATTTACTAGTATGAGTGTGGGTGGAATTGCAATGTAACAGTGTATGTGTGTACTAGTGTGTATGTGGTCATTTTGAGAATTTACCGGAGTAAATGCCGTTTTTACTATATGTAAAACTTGAATGTAGTACACTGGGATGTAAGTGGGCGTGCTGCATCGATTGAATGATCTACGGATAAAAAGTGTTACATACATTGAATGGTCACCGAGTGTATGTAGTCCATTGGGTGTCAAGTTCGTGAAACATTGGCACCTAGTTTGAATGAAAGGTTTATAGATCCTATTGAGAGTTATAGTACCTAGTTATATCTTCTAGAGTTTCTTTGGATAATTTGGTTTCGACGGGGATAAAATATACTTACATATTATATATTAAAATGACTGATCAGAGGATGGAGAAAGTGTTGAAGATATTTAAATCCACACTAGAAGTTAATGGTCGAAAGAATGGGAAGGACTGGTAGAAACGGGGAGAAAAGCTATACAGGGAGTGGACAGAAGAGGGCAATATTGCCGCGCCCAACGGGCTCCCAGTCGACGGGGAGCCTGGTTGAATACTGTAGACATAACGAAAAACATATAAAACCAGTTTGGAGTAGATTGAGAGTAAGGAGAATCCTCGCTGGGGAAAAGCTTGGACCTTTTAATTGTAATATTTTCTGGGAATTGTCCTGGTGCCGGAGTTTGCGAATACAGACAATTATAATAATATGGTTGTTGGCGGGGAAACTCAAGCATTTCAATAGCGTTGGTGGTTCAGCGGTAAAGTTTTTGCCTACTACGCGGGAGACTGGGGTTCGTATCTCAGCCTTGACACCGATAGACTAAAATGAATTCTGATTGTAATTCAAATATTTATAGCTTTTTCCCGGAAAGATACGGTTGTTAGTGTTTGTTCAAGATATGAACTGAATGTTTTAATAGTTTGTTTAGGTTGAATTGAGAGACTAATTCATTCAAAATAATGGCGAGGCAATTTCGATGTAATATGTTGTGTTGCCCAAATTATCTGCTGGAATAATATATTTAGACTGGAGTCTTATTTAAATTACTCATTAATTGTAGTTGTAAAGTTAAACTGCGTCATTACGTTGGATACACAATAACATTACTCAAATTGATTTGACCGTTGTTCAGGTACACTCTTTTCTGTACTTCTGGCAGTACAATTTTGATTGAGAGATGTTGATTGATGTTGTAAGTTCTATTCAAGATCCAACAGTTGTGATAAATTGGGCTGGGTTTATCGAACCTGTACTGCTGCTGCAGTTAGCCAACAACTGCAGCACAAGTTGATTTGCAATTCGTTGAAAGTTGCTGCGGTCTGGGCTGGGCTGAGCGCATGTTGCTGAGATCACTCACAATGCACTTTTGCAGTCAGGCAAGGATGTTGTGACAGAGAAAATGGTTTGTGTCATTTAGAGGGAAATGCGTGCATTATAGCTTTGAGTCACTTTTCAAAAGTTGCTAAAAAGTTCCAAATAAAATTTTTAAAGTAGCTGAATATCGTTAGGATAGTCTGAAAAGATGGTAAAATTAGCAACAAAATTGCTAGGTGGTCATCACAGGTTGGTGGCGTTTATTGGGCTATATTTGGCTATAAGATAGGGAGGTCAGAATAGTTGAATCGTAAAAACGTTGTGGTAGTTGCCGGTTATTGATTTTTGGTTTGATTGTTTAGGTAACACCAGTGAATTCGAACAAGAAGTTAACATATTCTAAACATTATCTGTTTTATTACGGGGAACAATGAAAGGTCTGCAAGTTGTATTGCTGGCTGAGTTTGTTTTATTTTAAAGGGACAGTGCAAGTTTATCATAGTTGTGTGTGTCTAATGGCAGGGTCTTTAAGAAGCATTTTGGAGAGACTGAATGGGTTTTAGATATAACCATTAAGGACATTTAAAACGAATGAGTTGATAGTTACAATATAATTATTATAATTATTAGGTTTTATTTGTAGTAAACGTTTGGGTTTGAGGGGATTTCATTAGTACAGCCCAGAGACAAGATATCTTAAAGGGGTACACTCACATATGGAATATTAGGAGTTTTAATTAAACAAGCGATTTTTTTTTTAGATAAACGGTTCTTTAATATGTCTAATATGGTATGGAACATGAATGTAAAAGGGTGGTGTAACCTTTGACCTTTATCAGGGTTTTCTTTTGTGGTCTGATCAGCCACGGGGAGGGCCATTTGGATAATGAATTTGTGGTCATTTGGGATACTGGTTTTAAAGGTAAATTCATTATAATGGAGTTTATAGCTCTTGGAAATAATTATAGTTTGAACCACAGAGGAGTCATAGACATTTAGTTAAAATTTGGAAACAACACATAGTTGTTACAGACAGATAGGGGAAAGGGCAGACAGAGGAGCCCTACCCGCACTGCTGAGACCTTGAAGGTTTGAGAGCAGAGAGGAGAAGTTTTAGAAGGGGCGCCAGGACATGAGCAAATATAACAGAATGGGTAGATAACAGTTACTAAGTGGAGACAAAAGGGGGAATTGGACATGTGGAGAATGAAAGGGGCGCTCCTACATGATAATGTCAGAACAGAAGGATAATTTACTAATCTTACCTAAGTAATTGTTTCGAGTAGGTAAGGTTGTTACCTGGGCAGAGCCAGGTATCAAAAGGGGGGATGGGTAAATTGTGGTCTAGGATAGGATGGGGCCTATTGGATAATAAACTAATAAAAAATAATAATAATAATATTCTAGCTCACAAATAGGCATAGAAGTTAAAGATATAATCAGATGCAACAAATGAGAAACTGTTTGTTAACCAAACCTATATGTCCAAGATTTTATGCATTACAGGTGAATTACAGGAGAAGGTGATTCACTCATTCAGGTCCCTGGGGAGAATAGATGGGAAGCAGCCCGTTGAGGGGGGGGGGGCATACCAAGTATTCCTGGTGACAGCCTTTGCGGTGAGAATAGCTGAAAGAGCTACCTGGGGACATATCACACATTGCTGGAGGGTAAGACACACTGACACTGTCGAACAATCACAGTGTTGGAGAAGAGAATTCTGGGGGCCATCTCTCTAACGAAGACTTCCTTTTCCCGTCATTTCCCCGTCATTTCATCCCTGTGTTTGTTCATAAAAGTGAGGGGTGTGTCTGGCCTCTGGCTGCTGATGTGTTTTCCGGGAAAGGGTGGGGCTTTACAGGAGTGCTGGTCGTCCTGAGCTGTCTGATTGTGGGAGCCATATTCTTGATACACCATGGGCCCCCGAGAAGGCTAAAGAGGGTAACCTGACCCATAGTTTAGACAATGAGGATTTTATATTAACCAAGCATGTGGGATCCTTTAATCTGGATAAACAGGGAAGAAATTTAGATATTTGTGTTTGGTTTTAACACCTGTGTATAGGAGGGTGCCAGTGTACCTGTGTAATGGGGGAGGGTGTTGGTATGGGGATTATATGATAACCATCTTGGGACAGTTTGGGATTGGAGAAGAGGGTATCCTTATAGCATAGGGGATCCCACAAAGGTGGATAGGTTTTCCATGATATGGGGAAAACCTGGGAGCACTGTTGAACTCTGTAAAGGTGATGAAATCCTACTAACCATTAGGTCCATTAAGCTTTCTGATGCAGGAACCTATACCCTCGGTCTGGAAAGGGATGGGGCTGACACGATGGGTGTGTTCTCTGTAAAAGTGCTGCCGAGGCCACAGCGGTCCCAGACGAACCAGAGCCAGACCCAGAAACACTCCTCCACCACTCCAGGCTCAACCCTGCCTCCACCAACCAAAATACCAAACCCTATCCAGGTAATTAATGTTAAGGATATCACAGATAGCGACCAATTGGGTACTGAAACTGGATATGACGGTAGGGAAAATATGTGGATGGCATACATGCGATATACTGCCAAGATGTTACAAAGGAAGGACTGTGTTATTTGTGGCCAAACTAGGCCTGTATTAGCTACTCATCCATTTGCCTTGGGAAAGGGGGAAGGATGGAGGTGTATACTGGAAAGTTTTACCATGTTAAACCCAACTCCACCCTTTGTAAGACTCTGTCTCTAGTGTTCCCGGAAGTCCCTCCTCAAAAGGCTCCATGGGGTGTTAAGGCGTACGGAGGTAACTACAGTTGCATCACTGGTACAGGTAGGGGTTTTGACTATGGGCGGTTGCCTGCAGCAGATTGTAATAGTAACATATCCATTAATGCCACCTGGCCAGTGAAAGGCTTGAATCAAATTAAGGGTGTTGCGGATGTGTGGCCCAAACAGGCATTTAACACCTGTCCTGAGAGGTAACTGGCAGGGTACGTATGCTTTAGCCAGTCTGATAATACCACTAACCATTATTGAAGTTACAGCTAATCAGCTCCTGGTATCTACTAGAAAAGCACCTAGTGATGTTCACCCGTACTCCAGATACAGTGGGGCAAAAAAGTATTTAGTCAGCCACGAATTGTGCAAGTTCTCACACTTAAAAAGATGAGAGGCCTGTAATTTTCATCATAGGTACACTTCAACTATGACAGACAAAATTAGGGGGAAAAATCCAGAAAATCACATTGTAGGATTTTTAATGAATTTATTTGCAAATTATGGTGGAAAATAAGTGTCAATGTCATATTTATCCTGATACCAGATTCGATTGACGCAACCCTAACACCTCATGGTCGGAGATGTTAGCCAGCTAGGCTAATGCTAACTAACCGCTAGCTGAATAATAACAACACCGTAAATATGAAATTAAATTGGATAACTAACTAGACGACAGAAGTGGGTTTAAAACACAATGGCTAATATACACTAAAGCGTCTAAAGAGCTTTATTGGTTTGTCTATTTTGTCTAGCAAGCTACCGAGGTGTCTGACAAACTGTTGCTGCTGTTGAAAGAAATGTTCCATCCACTAGATTATACGTCACACCAGCAACATCGCCTTAAATTCCCAGACCGCCATCTGTTGACTGGAGTGGGTAACGCAGTTGAGTAAAATGTATATTTTATTAACAGACACGTTAAAGTGTAGGAAGCATGAGTTTTTGGTCCCGGGGATAGAAATGTATAAAGTTACACCGTACATTAACAATTGATGTTTTAGTAACTACATTTGTTGGTTTGGTGTCAAATAAGCCTCTCTTTATATGTTATTTGCTGAATCTCAGTTTTCCATGTGGGTTTTATGCTAAAGTTCCCTCTTTCAAGTTGGTAGATAACTGGAAAATCAAATCAAATGTTATTGGTCACGTATACATGGTTAGCAGATAATGCGAGAGTAGCGAAATGCTTGTGCTTCTATTTCTGACATTGCAGTAATATCTAACAATTCCCCAACAACCACCTAATACATACAAATCTAAAGGGGTGAATGAGAATATGTACATATAAGTATATGGATGAGCAATGGCTGAGCGGCAATGGCGGACTGGCCGTAGGGAGCACCAGGACATTTCCCCATGGCCTGAGGGTCGTTTTGGCCTGAGGGTCGTTTTGGCCTGCTGTGAATAATCAACTTGACCAGAGATAATATAGCAAGCAGGAATGAGTTGATGGAGAATCCATGCATCAGGCGCGACTCTTACTCTCTCGCTGCAGTGTCCCTGCGCAGAAATTACATCACTCAGGTCTCTCCCCGACGCATATAGCAACCATCAACAAGCTTCTCTACCGAAAATATTTAAGATAAATCACACTGCGAAATGGACGGTCAGAAAAGGAAAGATGGAGCAGAGAGGGAGAGAATAAAAAAAGAGAAAGGCCTTTGCCACAGACGCAGCTAAATGCTGCAAAATAAGCGACATGTTTGCCAGTAAGGGACCAGGTCATTCAAAAACACACACACTGGTACACACACACGACACCCAGCATAGCTAGCTAAGTAGCCTAGCTAATAATAGTGACACAGCGGCCTGGAGGCTAAACAGTTTGCACTTCTTACGTCTTCATGGAGGAATTATATCATAGCAATGAGTGCAACATAGCGATCAGAATATGACATTGAAGGCAAAATGTTTCAACTACCATAATTTCCGGACTATAAACCGCTACTTTATTCCCAGGCTTTGAACCTCGCGGTTTATACAATGACGCGGCTAATTTATGGATTTTTCCCGCTTTCAAAAAAACTGAGCACCGTCACATATTGTGACATAAATCGAGCGCGCTAAAACTTCCCATCATTCTGATTACGGTAGTAATTTGTCACCCTCATCATGGCAAAGACACAGAGAAATGCATATGATGCAGCTTTCAAGTTGAAGGCATCGATCTGGCTGTTGGAAAAGGAAATAGAGCTGCTGCACGGGAGCTTGGCCTTAATAAGTCGATGATAAGACATTGGAAACAGCAGCGTGAGGAACTGACTCAGTGCAAAAAGACAACAAAAGCTTTCAGAGGGAAGAAAAGCAGAAGGCCCAAAGTATTTGCAGCCACTCGACATCAGTGTAAATCGTGCATTTAAGGTGGCGCTCCGTGTTCAGTGGGAGGCTTGGATGACAAGTGGGGAGAAATCCTTCACTAAAACGGGCCGCATGCGAAGAGCAACTTATGGTCAAGTCTGCCAGTGGGTCCTGACAGCATGGAGTATTGTCAAAAAATCCACTATCGTCAACGGGTTTCGAAAGGCTGGACTGCTGCGTGTTAAAGGGGCAGCATGAGCTCAGCCGGATGAAAGTGACGAGAGCGACAATGAAAACGATCCAACATCAGATGAAGCAATTCTGAGGCTATTCAACTCCGACACCGAATGAGATTACTTCAGTGGTTTCAGTGCACAGGAGGAGGAAGATGGTGACCAATGACTTTCTTGGTAAGCTACTGTTTAATTTTTGTTACAAGCCGTGTTTCGTTAAAGCCTATTTATTTTTGTTTCAAGCCGTGTTTCGTTTAAAGGCTGTGTAAAGTTAATTTGTTTCAATGTACCGGTAGAAATGTGCGGCTTATTTATGTACAAAATACATATTTTTTAATAATTCAGTGGGTGCGGTTTATATTCAGGTGCACTTAATAGTCCAGAAATTACGGTAATAGTAAAAACCTAGAATATGGACTTGCCAGGACTCGGTCATGACTCATGCCACATAAGCTGGGGAAAGTGTACATACACTGCACAGCGAAACAGACTACAGTAACGTAACCATAATACATCCATGAACGTAACCCAGTAGCCTGTGTGACACAGCACAGGAAATGACAAAGATCATTAACACCATTAGTACCAGAATTACAAGGTGCAGAAGGAAACAGCAGCAGCACTAGAGCTTCAGGTGCTCCTGCAGAACTGTAGATGGTGGTCAGTTCAGAGTCAGACTCGGAGCAGGAACCTTCAGGAACAACTTCAGAGCACAAACCTAAACATGTAGGCTATGATTTTAGATTAATATGAGCTTTATTTCTGAGATTATCAGTGGGACTGTAATCAGGCATACAATCGATGACTGCACATGTAATACAAGTTTAAATTTAGGTTATTTACAATGTTAATCTAATTTTTGTCACACCTGCTCCCGCTCTTCCTCCCTCTGGCGCTCGAGGGCGCCAGACTCCCCAACATTACGCACTCAAGCCACTTTCAGTACACACACCTGCATTTCCCCCGTCACGCACATCAGCGCTCATTGGACTCACGTGGACTCAGATACTTGTGTAATTTCCTTCCCTATAACTGCCTGTTTCCTAGCTCTGTTCCCTGCTTCGGGATTGTTTGTCATATGGCCTTGTTTATCCGTGTGCTGACGCTGTTCCTGTGCGTATTCTTTGTCCGTTCCAGAATAAATGTTTGACTCCCCGTACCTGCTTCTCCTGTCCGGCATCGGTTCTTACAATTCTGCAGAGCAACTAGATGTGCAGAGTTAGAGCGAGAGAGGTTCAGAGCCCAGTATAGGGAAAATAGAAAGGGACATTGAAAGCAATGAAAATCCATTTGATTATTTTGCCTGTCCTTAGTCCAAGGATTTTGACTTATTTTTTTCAGTATCACCCAAAACAAACCCCTCAAAGAGTCATTCCCAATGTACTCCACTCCAAAGATGGCACAAACAGAAAATGGCTGACATACTTTTAAGTAACTCCCTCCTTGTTCTGCTCAGTATGTCTTGTCATTTGCAAAACCTTCAGCCAGTGATAGTGCATTTGTCAAAGGAGGCCTGGAAACATGCCCATCAGAGAGTACAGGAACATGAGAGAAGCAAGACTCATAGAGAAAGTGCAGAAGCCTTTTTCCTCAGAGCCAGCAAAGCAGACATCCATACCCTTCTGAGTGATACACAAATGTCAGTTCAATGAGACCAGGTCAGAAAGAGGAGGCAGGTCATAGAACATGTGAATGATGTCTTTAAAGTTATTGGTAAATGTGGGCTTAGCTACAGAGGACGCAGACACAAAGCTCCATATAACTTGGAAAACATGGCTGTCAATCATGACACGTTTCTTGAGCTTATATTGTTGCTAAGCAAATATGATGTCTGTCTACAAGAGCATGTTGGTGGAGCATTTAGAAGAGCAAGAAGCAGATGGAAAGTAAAGGATCCTTGGTAACTATGACGTCCAAAACAACAGCAAATAAAGTTATTGAAGTCATCAGAATGTTGATTCAACAGACAATTGCTGTTGAAGTGAGAAAGGCAGGGATGTTCTCAATACGAATGGACACAACACAGGATTTAACATCCAAAGACCAGTGTGCAGTAGTTCTGCGATATGTCACTGATGTTGTCCACGAGAGACTGATTGCGGTCATTGACTGTGAGTCATAGACTGGACAGTACTTTGTGGACCTTGTGAAACAGACCCCTTGAGAAGATGGACATAGATATCAAACAGTGTGTTGGTAATGCAACAGACCGAGCAGCGAATATTCAGGGACAATACAGGGGCTTCTCTGCATCGCTCACAGGAGAGTCTCCTAACCAAGTACACATATGTATCAGGGCACAAGGTGAGAACCAGATGCAGACACAGGAGGCAGATGGTTGGAGTCTTAGATGTTTATTGATCCAAAAAGGGAGTAGGCAAGAAAATGCTTGTGGACAGGCAAAAGGTCAAAACCAGTTCAGAGTCCAGGAGGTACAGAGTGGCAAGGCAGGCTCAAGGTCAAGGCAGGCAGAATAGTCAGGCAGGCGGGTACAGAGTCCAGAATACAGGCAAGAGTCAGAACCGGGAGGACTATAAAAAAGAGAATAGAGAAGGCATGGGCACGGGAAAAACCACCCTGGTTGATTTGGACATACAAGATGAACTGGCACAGAGAGACAGGAAACACAGGGACAAATACACCTGTTTTCAGCATATGGTTACCTCTCTCTCTCCCTCCATCGCTTCTTTAACAAGCAGCTATTTCGTTGTCATTCCACTAGGGACCTGTTTTCAGCATATTAAGTCTCCAGTCAATAACCGGTGCACTGGAATTATCCCTCTACATCCTTTACACATACAGACATTTCAGTCACATGTGCATAAGGGAGAGGGGGTGTCTGATGTCTGCAGGTCAATGCAACTGAGAAATTTGATCCTTGTAATTATTCTCTGTGAATATCAGCAGTGGTAATGATTGTGAAATATTTTGTTCATTTCATGAGAGCAACATGATAATTAATGATTTCTGAACAACCATTTTTTATTTAATGTCTTAAGAGTATCTTATCAACTTTATTTAACTTGGTGAAGTTTCATCATAGAGAACATAACATGACAATACATGACATCTAAGTAGCTGAATATTATTTTGGACTAACAGTCAAACAGTTTGAAGGGCACAACTCCTGATATTCTGGTTAAACAGTGAGAGACTTGATTAGTTGATTGTGGACTAACAGTCTAACAGTTTGAAGGACACAACTCCTGTTATTCTGGTTAAACAGTGAGAGACCAGTTGATAAAGGAGTGGGGATTTTTTGACAATTAGGAAACAATATGTCATGTTTTACTCGTACCTCAGCCAGCATTGTGAATGGTTAGGAAATAATATGTCATGTTTTACTCGTACCTCAGCCAGCATTGTGAATGGTGTCTGATGCAGTGACTTACTAGACCATGGCAGTAAATCTAATACTTAGGTGTTTTTAGTCATGCATGGAAGGTCTGTGGTGGTTCTATGGTTATCAGTTAATGACCTTGGAATACATTTCTGGCCATACTGGCAGGGTCTGAATCAAACCCAATGTCCACCTGGTACACTGACAGGGTCTGAATCAAACCCAATGTTGAGGGGAGGGAAGATTGGTCAAGAGGGTGATCATCATATTGTTGTTCTACTGCCTGATTGTTATGAAGCAACACTGTTTACAAAAGCTTTGTTAAATCAGCACAACAGCTTTCAGCTGTGCTAACATAATTTCAAAAGGGTTTTCTAATGTTTAATTAGCCTTTTAAAATTATGAACTTGGATTAGCTAACACAATGTGCCATTGGAACACAGGATTGATGGTTGCTGATAATGGGCCTCTGTACGCCTCTGTAGATATTCCATAAAAAATCTGCCGTTTCCAGCTACAATAGTCATTTACAACATTAACAATGTCTAGACTGTATTTCTGATCAATTCAATATTTTAATGGACAAAAAAATAGATTTTCTTTCAAAAGCAAGGATACTTCTAAGTGACCCCAAACTTTTGAACGGTAGTGTACATCTACCTGATGTATTGTTACACCATATAGGAGCAGTATAGACCTAGTCTGTTCATTATATACATCTACATGATGTATTGTTACACCATGTAGGAGCAGTATAGACCTAGTCTGTTCATTATATACATCTACATGATGTATTGTTACACCATGTAGGAACAGTATAGACCTACAGTAGCTAGCTACTTATTTAGATTTAGTATGACTTAAATGAAACGGCCTTAAATGTTCTGTAGTAAACATTTTTATTCGCACTAATCAATCAACACATTCTTGTCTTTGTATGTCTCAATATAATAGTATTATTTAATTAAATCTATTTAAAATAATCTTTGTCTGAAAATAAAATATGATCCTCAACTGCGTTACCCCTCCAGTCAGCAGACGACGATGTGCGTCTTTCAGGCGACGCTGCCAGCGTGACGTATAATCTAGTGGATAGTTCTTCAGAAACAGCTCGTCAACCACCTCTGTAGCTTGCTAGCCAACATAGCCGAAAGATTCAAGCTATTTAGACGCTTTCGGTGTATTTTAACTACTGTGTTTTAGACACACTTCTGTCGTATCTACTTGTTAACCTATTTAATTTAATATTGCGTTATTTTGTATTAGTCAGCTATAGTAGCTGGCTGGTTAAGTTAGCACTAGCCTAGTCGCTAATGATAGCTAGCTAACATCCCCGACCATGAGCTCCCTAAACTACTCTCCTCCGGTTAAACGGAGAAAGAGGGTCTGTGGCAGATCATTGTTGTGAAAGAGGAGAAGGAAGAGGAGGATGTTACAGAAAAACAAGTAGAGGGTGAGTCTGTTACAGTGAAAGAAGAAGAGAAAGACGTTTCAGTGAAAGAAGAGGAAGACTCGTTCAGAGTGAAAGAGGAGGATGTTACAGTAAAAGAAGAGGAGGATGCATTTTTTGGAGTGAAGAAGGAAGGGGAGATTACTGTCACATTGAAAGATGAAGAGGAGGAGATAGGGGATCTGATTAACACCAGTAAGTACCGCCTTAAATGTGTTTTTAACTTTGGATATTCGGAGTTAGCTCGTCAATACCTCTTCAACGGAGGGCCCTGGGCTGATGACTGATATGTCTAGAATCAGACGACGCAGAGAACAAGCTACCCCTTGTTTTCTCCATTTAGTTTCCACAAAGTGACGTAACATATATATTTGAGAAGGGTCTATCTGCTGAGCGCAGACTGGGGGGCATGGCATGTAGTGATTTTCATGTAGTGATGTTTTACTACATACCGTGCCCCCCAATAGTGCCATGCGAGAGTTGGGTTGGCTGCACCAAAGATTATGGATATACTGACAAAATGTCTCTCTGCCCTAACAAGGGGAGTCGTTGTCCACAAAGCGGCACTGCGGGTTGTCTTTCTCCTGCCTATAATTTCTTTGGATTGGTGGATACATCTTACTATTGTAATCTATTGTTTATATTCTATGAGGGTTGTTGTCGTCAATCGTCTGTATTCAATGGAGAGGGATGCTAAGCTACTCGCCTCATGGCATGAATATGCATAGCGATCTGGAGACAACTTCTATCATGTTTTTATCAAAGTTGTCGGTATATCACGTGTCCACATAACAATTTAAGGATTACGAAACTTCTGTTGGTTCAAGTAAACCTCACGTAGCAAATATGCCATTAATTTTGTTGTTGACCAAATTCAACATTTTCCACATTGGGTTGATAATTGTTTCAACTTGGATACAACCTACTGTAGTCTACTGGCATGACCTAGAGAGTTACAACCTACTGTAACCTACTGGCATGACCTACAGAGATACAACCACTGGTATGCAAGCATTTCTAAACTTTTTTCTCTCACTTGTATGGGGTAATGTGATGTCATTATGAGTTATTGTCTGTAGATTGATCATTAATAAATGTATGTATATGTAATATAATGTAATAAATCATCCATTTCAGAATAGAATGTAACGTAACAAAATCTGTCAAAAGGAAGGGGTCTGAATGCACTGTATGTTCTACGGTGTCCCAGATAACAAAAACATACTGTTCTCTTTCTACCAATTGATTGGTTGAAATGTTATTACGTGTATTTTTCCATAAAGACACACCCCCTGTGTTTAAAAATCAACTGTGTGTGTTGAATCAAATCAACTGTATGTGTTGAATCAAATCAACTGTATGTGTTGAATCAAATCAACTGTATGTTTTGAATCAAATCAACTGTTTGTGTGAAACTTTTTATGTTATGACGTGTATTTTTCCACATAGAACCATATAGAACTTGAACTGATGCTTCAAGCGTTTGATTAAATAATTAACACAAATGACTTGAGGAAGCCAGAGATCAATATAACCAGAAGAAAATAACCAACCGACCTGCTGCTGGCCTTCCTAAATTCTGACGTTATGCTCATGAAGTTTCCGGTAAAATCTGCAAAATTTTCCATTTCCATTTAGAGAGCCAATTTATCTGACCATTACTACCAATCTGTGTGCCAGTTATGAACAAGTTACAACACCTGTTTGCAAGATCCTTCCTGGGTCGGTGAAGAGCAGTATTACATTTAAGGAATATGTCCGAGTCTCACGCTCATCACCTGTGGAAGGCAGGGCTTCCAGGGAGGGGTGGATTTAATAATATGTTGTACCTAGTTTCCCTCCTTCAGGGAACAGTAGTTATAGTCATAATGTTACGCTTGTCATAATGATGAACTTCAACTTAAATACTGGATCTTGCTGTCAGACAGTATTTTTGTATTCAGATCTCAAATGCTCTCTAACTACGTAACATTTAGTGTCTCCTTATGTTACGCTGTGAAAACAGTTTTCATGGACACAGAAATCCTAAATAATTTCAGAGTTTGCTAAATCCAATGGTTGTAACCGAGAGTCACCTTAACTTTATTGACAACACCCAAATGGATACTGTCATTAATGCGTTTTTTCAATAATTACACATAATTCTTAATACTGTAGCTGTTTAGTTAGTCACATGTTCAACTATCATCAGCTGATCCAGGAAATCATTTTCTGAATGCCAGTCACATGACAAACATCACGACATGCCACAACAACCAAAGTGCTTCTTCATTCATTACTCTGGTAAAGACAGTTATGCCGTGCTCCACGTTGGATCCAACATGCCTAACACATTGATGTTTATAATATAATTATCTGCTTGATTTACAGTAGGGTCTCGTTAGTCTGTTTGGAAATGGAGATACTTTGCTCATAATGTGTAGAGAATTGTTCCTTGATGAATAGGCTATTGTACAACACACAGAGCTATTTTCCTCTATTCAGGACATTTAGAATGACAACCCATTACAGAGTAGCCTAGTGGGATTATTCACAAAATTATCTGGTTATGAAATGTCATGACAGACATTTTAATTTCCATGATTCACCTGAAATATTAAATAATTTATAATCCTAGGTCTATGTTATTGTTAGGCGAAGTAATGTGTCCTACAGTAGGTCTATGTTATTGTTAGGTGACGTTATGGCTGATGTTAAAGCTAGCCAAAGAGCATTTTACTGATTATTAAGTATTTTTTAAGTATATAGCAGTTGGTTTGCGACAAAAACACAAACATATTAACCAGGACATTCAAGCGAGCCTTACAATTATAATCCAAAAGTAGTGTGAAATGTACTCATATTCAACCTGGAAATGGAGGCTATTTTTGCTGTCAGCCTATGAGAACTCCCCTGAGTTTTCCCCCACTGTGAATTAGGGAATAGACAGAGAGCTTAATGTGAGTTTCCTTGAGTAAGCACTCCTGATCTTGCAAGGTATATTCAGAATACATTGTGAAAAACTAATTTCTTTGCTCACCATTTTTGCTCCAGGCAGATATATTACATCCATAACTATTGGTTTCCTCATTAGCAGGGAGGTGTTTCTGCATTCAAATTGTTTGTGCATTGCACTCGTGCTGCAATTTTAGCAAACACAGAAAAGGGCCTACATTGGAGACCAATAGTTGTCTGGCACACTGCTTAGGATTTCAACAACTTGAATAACTTATTTCTAGTTACCACAAGACAAAATATGACTTATTGCTAACTTGACTGTCTTATTTGTCAAATAATTTAACAGACGTCAATTGTTGTAGAACTCATGGGTATGCTCTGGGCATCATCTTTTACCTCAAATAAACAGTGGATTTCTGCTGTTGTGGGCCTTTAAAACTTCTTGATGCACCCATCCCTTTTGCGGGATCATTTTCGTCAACATCCGCTAAATTGCAGAGTGCCAAATTCAAATTAAATTACTAAAAATATTTCATTTTCATGAATTCACAAGTGGGATATAGCAAAACACAGCATAGGTGGTGGTTAATCCAATTTCAATAAAGCTTTTCGACGAAAGCATACCAAGCGTTTACGTAAGGACATCTCTCTCAGTAGACAAAATATTACAAACAGCTAGCAGCCAAGTAGATTGGTCACGAAAGTCAGAAAAGCAATATATTAAATCGCTTACCTTCGATGATCTTCGGATGTTTGCACTCACGAGGTTCCCAGTTACACAATAAATGTTCCTTTTGTTCCATGAACATTATTTTTATATCCAAAATTCCTCCATTTGGTTGGTGCGTTATGTTCGGATATCCACAGGCTCGAGCAGTCACGACATCGCAGACGAAAATTCCAAATAGTATCTGTAATGTTCACAGAAACATGTCAAGCGTTTTTTATAATCAATAAGTTGTTTTTACAATATATAATCGATAATATTTCAACCGGGACTGTAGCTTCTTCAATAGGAGAGAGAGAGAAAATGGCTGCTCCAAGCTGTTGCGCATGCAAAACTCTGGGGACACTATGAAACTATGTCTAAAGACTATTCACAACATGGGGAAACCATAGGAAAAGGAATCTGGTTTATATCCCTTTAAATGGAGGGAAGGCATTCAATGGAACATGGAGCTTTCAAAATAGTAGCCACTTCCTGGTTGAATTTTCCTCAGGTTTCTGCCTGCAATATCAGTTCTGTTATACTCACAGACAACATTTTGACAGTTTTGGAAACTTTTGTTTTCTATCCTAATCTGACAATTATATGCATATTCTAGATTCTGGCCCTGAGAAATAGGCAGTTTAATTTGGGTACGTTTTTCAGCCAAAAACCATATACTGCCCCCTACACTCAACAGGTTAACCATCTGTCTGACTTTGTCATTCACACAGGAGAGAGACCTTATTGCTGTGATCAATGTGGGAGAAGTTTTACTCAGCTAAGCAGCCTGGTATCTCACCAGAGAACACACAGGAGAGAAATCTCATAGCTGCAATCAATGTGGGAAGAGATACTCTGATAAAAGATCTCTGATCAAACATCAGAAAATACATGTTTCATGATATCAATGAAATAATGTAGAATGTTTTTAATATTGTGGAAGTATTTTAGTCATGTCACAATGTAGAATGTTTTAACATTGTAGGAGCAGTATTTTAAGGAATGTCAGAATGTAGAACCCTAAACGTTTGCTCTGAATTGAAATAGTACTATTTATGAGATTTAACAAAGAAATTCTAACTTGCGCTATTCCCATTTAGCAAAATGTAATTCAAAGATGTTGAAAACGGAAAGTGAAAGTTGATAAGATGTCTTTTTTTCAATGACTTGAAAACAACTTAAATTCAACGTACTTGCAGCCTATACACATGGACGCAGTATAATAAATTGGTCTATAATCAATTTTATTAACAATCTTACATCACTCCAGCATTTCTTCACATCCAAGTGCTAATTGTCTTTATTCCACAACTGAAGAAGCCTGATGCAAATCACCTCATATTTCAAACATCCAGCCTGACAAAATATACATTTTTTATCAGTCCATGTTTACAAAGGGGTGTCCATTTGCTTTTGATATTTCATATTTACAATTCATGTAACATTTAGTAATCATAATTATTCATGCAACCAAATGACAATTTTTTTGTGTACAATTATATTGGAATTGTTATCCTGCTTTTAGAATAGCAGGGATCATTCTCAGATGTTCCAACCCAAATGTACTAGAGCATGACATTGGGGACTGGGCCCTGATCCAACAACATGCTTATCGAGATATTGCAGGAGTTTGCTCTTGAAATCAGACATGACTAATACAATTTTATTTGAGTTTTGTTTGGGCTCGTTCCAAGGGGATGAGAGTTCTAGAAGCTAGTGAGTTCTACGATTCTATAGGAAGAAGGATATATAGGATATATGTGTTGTCTTAAGGGGGAAGGTGTTACAGGCTTTGGTTTTTCCATTTATGTTTTGAGGTTGGACTTTAGAACGTAAAGCTCGTCAGCACGTAGGACGTACTGATTGGTGTCACCTCGTTAGTCAGTATATGTTACACTTGTGCTGGCTTATCCATCTCGTTAGTGGGAAGGTGTTTCACCTGAGCTGGTCCAGGTTCTAGTTAAGAGTGTCTGGCCCAGTGCTACAGTGGTCTTGATAGATGTGGAGAGTCAACACCTTTCGTTGCGCCACCTTTTTGGTTTGCTTCCTGTCTTTAAGTTTGGTGTGGGTTTTTCTTTTGTTTGCCTCTTCTTGGGCAGATTTGGTGGGTCTCATGGTGGGTGTCTTTTAGGTCCCAGTTGTTGTTACTCGTCAACTTTCAGTGGACACCCCCAGAGTCTTCCAGAACTCCTCCTTTAAAAACAAGCTTATATTTTAGGTTGGATATTAAATCCAATTGTTCATATTTCAATCAATGGCATTTCCTTAGAATTGTCAATAGTCTTTCAGTTGTTCTGTTTTTTATCCTCTTATGTTTGCGTACTAAATATATCTGTTTTCATCGTTTTTTCTTGTGAAGCCATTGTGTTGCATCCATGTCTGAAATGTGCTGTGTAATTAAAGCTTGATTTGATTTCAACATATTGTGAAACATTAGGTTAATGACCGACCAATCAACAGACTCTTGGTCCATCTTAGTATGAAAAACAGAATCAATTACACTTTTCCAGCCTGCTGAAGGCGTGGTGGAGTGGTAAACACCACCCCCGGCTCTACCAGGGGCTTGAGGTTGTCTCCCACAGCTCTGCTTATGTCATGTTCTGTGGCCTTGCTGTTCCATTTCTTGACTGCTCCTGCAACACAGAAAGAAACACATTTAGTCATTAAATAAAACACTCAAAGTAAACAATATGGAGCATCTGTGGCCTCAGTTACACCTGGCGCCTAAATGTGACTTCTGTCATCTGATCACTCCAAGCTGCATTAGGTCTGGATGCACAAAACTCTCAATGTGCTCGCATTAGGTTTAGATCTGCCAGGATGGGCATTGTGTTCGGAATTTGATTCTGGCATCCGAATATGCATAAACAATGTAAAAGATGGGGTGAATGAGTGGGGAAAAGTACATTTGACACAAATGACCTTCATAATAACAAAGAACAACTAAGGGGACATAAATATTTACCATCTAAACCATGTGTGACCTCTCACCTCTCTGGCTGTAGAAGTGTTCTTCCTAACCAGTCCCTCAACAGCTCTCTGACCGAGCTCCACCCTCACTGGGTCTTCAGAGGAGAGAAAGGCTGAGGAGGGATGGAAAGATGAATGGATCAGTCACTCAAAGTTTAGAGCTGCTGTCTATGTTGTCTAACAAAATCACTATTTTAGTAGTTCATTAACCAATGGTTTTGCAAATGCAACATCAGTAGGGTAGAGAGAGGAAAAAGGGGGAAAGAGGTATTTATGATTGTCATAAACCTACCCCCCTTCCCATCGGTCAACTTCGGTAAAACATACTATGGGAAAATACAATCATTCCCCATGCCGACCCAAACGGATACTAAATGAAACGGCCCCTGGCAGACCACCCAGACCTTACCCCACAAGATGTGCCAGTTCTGTCAATTTATTAATTTTCTTTTGTTTGAAACACTCCTGTCAATGTTATGTAAGGACGCACACCTGATTAGAAGTAGGACTAGTATACCTGGCCTAAGCACAAATGTAGGTCTATAAATGTGCCCATTTGCGGATGTCTGATAGTATTTCTGATTGTCTTAACGCACCACCACTAATGAGTTGTGGAGCTTCTCAAAGTAATTTTTTCTTCACCTCAAACAGCAAGTAAACAAAGTCTAATCAAAATCAATTGCAAATGAGAATAGTTCCTCAAAGTATTTGAAAAATATTTCCAGCTCTCGCCCTTTCGATAACCACTTGGCACGAAAGGGAAAAACGTAATGCGCTGATCCAGTGGAAATATAAAAATACCTGATTACTTCTTATCCCTTTCACAAATAGCCTACAGCTGTGTTGGTCGAGAACTCACTGGCAGGGGAAACTGAGAGCAAGCTTCTGGGCCATCTTGAGTTTTGGGCAAACCAAGTTGATAGTTGATACAATGTTTCAACTTTGTTGCAAGACAGGCCATGTGCAGTCAATGTGATTTATATGATTTTTATTTTTATCAGGATATTTTCTACCTGCAGGCTGCAATGTTAATTTTTGAGCTTCGTGTGGGTTATAAAAAAACTTAACAATGGCAATAAAACAATTATATTTATAATTTTCATTTAAATAGAATGTAGATTAACCACAAGTATTATTACTAGTATAAATTAAATGAAACTGTTCCAGTAAAATGTGAATATGAAAATCATAACTGTCACCAGATCAGTAGAAATGGTCAGATAAATTGACACACCAAATGGAAAAGGTTGCTGACAGCTGGTGTAGTCTATTACCAAAAACTATAGGAGCATAACATCAGAATTTATGAAGGCCAGCAGCAGCGGGAGGAGTAGGCTAAGGAAGAGTTTAAAAAAAATGGTTAGTCTATATTGTTTCAGAGGGGTGTCATCAATAGCCCATAATGGCAAAGTGAAAACAGGTAAAGAACAAAAATTCCTTATTTACATACGTATTCAGACCCTTTTCTATGAGATATGAAATTGCTTTCAGGTGCATCTTGTTTCCATTAATCATCCTTGAGATGTATCTGCAACTTGTTTGGAGTCCACCTGTGGTAAATTCAATTAATTGGATACGATTTGGAAGGCACACACCTGTCTACATATGGTCCCACAGTTGACAGTGCATGTCAGAGCGAAAACCAAGCCATGAAGTCGAAGGAACTGTCCGTAGAGCTCCAAAACAAGATTGAGTCGAGGCACATAGTCTTCCTAGAGCTGGTCACCCGGCCAAACTGAGTGATTGGGGAGAAGGACCTCTGACAGAGCTTCAGAGTTCCTCTGTGGAGAAGGTAGAACATTCCAGAAGGAGAACCATCTCTGCAGCACTCCACCAATCAGACCTTTATGGTAGAGTGGCCAGACTGAAGCCACTCCTCAGTAAAAGGCACATGACAGCCTGTTTGGATTTTGACAAAAGGCACCTTAAGGACTCTAAAACCATGAGAAACAATATTCTCTGGCTTGATGAAACCAAGATTGAACTCATTGGCCTGACTGCCAAGAGTCACATCTGGAGGAAACCTGGCACCATCCCTACAGTGAAGCATGGTGGTGGCAGCATGATGCTGTGGGGATGTTTTTCAGCAGCAGGGACTGGGAGACTAGTCAGGATGGAGGGAAATATTAATGGAGAAAAGTGCAGAGAGATCCATGATGAAAGACCTGCTCCAGAGCAGCGATCAGGACCTCAGACTGGAGTTTCTTCGGGACAAGTGACCCAGCCAGAGCCGGGACTTGAGCCCGATCTAACATCTCTGGTGAGACCTGAAAATAGCTGTGCAGTGATGTTCCCCATCCAACCTGACAGAGCTAGAGAGGATCTGCAGAGAAGGATGGGAGAAACTCCCCAAATGCAGGTGTGCCAAATAAATTAGATAAATTAAAGGGGGGGAAAATAATTTGATACATTTTAGAATAAGGCTTTAACGTAACAAAATGTGGAAAAAGTCAAGGGGTCTGAATACTTTCCGAATGCACTGTATACAGCAACAGCTCCCCCATAAGCATTCCTGTCTTTTCTGTAGATGTGATATCCCTGTATTGCTACTGCTGTATCAAAGGAATTATCTCAGTGTGTTTCAGCGATGAATAGTACAGTGCATTCCAAATTCAATAGGCAAGCAAGTAAACAAAAACGTTTTCAAATAAAAACTATTCCAGAAAATGTCAAAACGTATAACGCCTGTCCAAGAGACAGTCGAATAATAGCGTTCAAGTTGTCATGCTGTGACACACAGTTCCAAAGCTAATTCTCACTCAAATCCCTTTTTAATGTCAGGGTATGAGTCGAGAAATGCCCATTTTCCTTGAAAGTACGTAATGTTACGAATGCAAAGCTATACGATATTATAGAGAACAAGTTAATTATCTCACATCTCTGAAAATATTTGTAATGTTGTACTTCTTGTTCACAGAGGGTAATTCATGCCAATGTTATTTTCTTTAAGCTGTTAATACAAATAGAAAGGAATTTCCAATATCCTCATTTCTGAAAATATTTCTGGTGATACACAAGCTAGGTCTATTTGAAACATTGCCATCCCATGGCAGCATTTACCAGCCACCAGGTTCAGAATTTTAAAACCACATAAAAAAATATTTAAAACACAATTATATTTTTGATAAGATTAGTTAAGATATAAATTATTCAAACTGAACATAATACATGCTGGTTATTATTTTAGGCTATTTTAGTTTTGGAGTCAAAGATAGTTTTGGAATAGTTTTCAAACAGGTTTGTTATTTTATTTCAGTTTACTAAATAGTTTTCCACTAATTATTTTCTTTATAATAAGCATGGATGTTTCCCCTATCAAACAGTCATAGGTACTGGTGACAAAGTGCCTCGTAACCTAGCTGGGAATGGGACAGGCGGAACCCTTCTGTGGTAACAGACAGGGGCGATTTGTAATCAAATCTAATTCCCAGGAATGGGGTTCATATCAACCACAGAGACTGTGTGTGGGATAATAACATGGCCGTTTCCAACCCTGCTTGTTCCCTCGACTCCGCTACCAACCACCAATCTCCAACAGGGCCCTTAACCTGTATCACTAGACACCTCATAGTGAGCTACAGGTAGGAATCAGCAAGGAACCCCAATAATGAGACACCTCTGGGGAGGGGTGTTAGCAATATAAAAAAAAAATATATATATATATATATATAGTGTTTTATGACAAACCGTTTTTTACAAATCCCTCAAGACACCAACTTAGACTTTATCGTGAAATGCTTTACTTACAAGCCCTTAACCAACAGTGCAGTTCAAGAAGAAGAAAATGTTTACCAAGTAGACTAAAATAAAAAGTAACACAATGAGGGGGTACAGGCTAGTTGAGGTAATCTGTACATGAAGGTGAGGGCGTAGTGACTATGCACAGGTAACAAACAACCAGCGAGTAGCAGCAGTGCACAAACGGGAGGGGGTGGGGGGGTCAATGCAAATTGTCCGGTGGCGATATTATGAATTGTTCAGCAGTCTTATGGCTTGGGGGTAGAAGCTGTTGAGGAGCCTTTTGGTCCTAGACTTGGCGCTCCGGTACCGCTTGCCATGCGGTAGCAGAGAAAACAGTCTAAAACCGAAATGATTTTGATGTGATATGAAAGTATTATGTGAAATTATTTTTGATGTGATATGAAAGTACAGCAATTTATGTTTCTAGAAACGTATCAAATTTAGATGGAATATTTGGCTATTTTGGCTGCCAGAGCCAGTCTACCTCTGAAAATAACAAACAGTCCTTGGATCTTGAGGAGTAACGGGGGAAGCAATCAGCAGGAGAAACAATAACAAAGCGTACTCCCTGAGGGATGGGACTGGAGAAATGTAACCATCCATGATATCAACATTATAGTTTTAACCATGTTTTGAGTATATGCAGCGTTGTTTATATTTACTGACAAACATTGGAATAAAAAAAAGCTTATATTTTGGGTTCTGATGCGGTACGACAATTGCACTAAGCTCACGAGGCATTTATAATGAATGTATAAGTCCCAAAATGGATGTAACAACTGCTGATTGCCTCTTGAAGAGAACATATTGGGCTAATCTAATAGGAGATATTGAGGACTACAGTATTTCAGGTATTGTCATTGGATGCATTTGATCAATTGTTAACGTTTAGGTGATGGTCCACTCTTGATGTTCTACACGTTAGTGTCGCTTCAGCCATTCCTACAGAACAACATTAAAGTGTAGAACCCCTATACTGCATATTGGTTCAACGACTGCAGACACAGTACTTACTGGTGTTAAACAGGACTCCAACCTCCTCTCCTTCCTCCTTCTCCTCTTTCAATGTGACAGTCATCTCCCCCTCCTCCTCTTTCACTCCAGCATCATCCTCTTCTTTTACAGTAACATCCTCTTCCACTCTGAACACATCTTCCTCTTCTTTCACTGAAACGTCTTTCTCTTCTTCTTTCACGGTAACAGCCTCACCCTCTTCTTGTTTTTGTATTGTAACATCCTCCTTTTCCTCCTCTTCGACAAGAGCTTCTTGCTCCGTCCAGCAGATCCCCTCTTCCTTATCAGCAGGAGAGTAGCTAAGTGAACTAATAATTTAAAACAAACTTTACACCCACTACACATTTGCATTGAACCATACTTCTGACATGGATCATTTTGACCCCAGAGGCATATCTTTTATCATAGCCTAAATGTGGTTTATTCAATTCTTCCAATTTTTCAACTTGTTCTTAATAAATATAAATCATTGTTTAGTGTTTCTGTATCAATATAGACTTTTAACAAATTCAAATCCTTTGGAGTCATTTTGACTCCAGGCAACAGCACCTTTGATAAATAGGACGTTTATTTCAAATCAAAATCACATTATATTGGTCACATACACGTGTTTAGCAGATGTTATTGCGGGTAAAGTGAAATGCTTGTGTTTCTAGCTCCGACGGTGCAGTAATATCTAACAAGTAATATCTAAAAAATTTGGGCGGCAGTGGGTAGAGCGTTGGAATAGTAACCGAAAAGTTGCAAGTTCAAATCCCCGAGCTGACAAGGTGCAAATCTGTCGTTCTGCCCCTGAACAGGCAGTTAACCCACTGTTCCTAGGCCGTCATTGAAAATAAGAATTTGTTCTTAACTGACTTGCCTAGTAAAATAAAGGTAAAAAAAACATATACCCAATACACACAAATCTAAGTATTTGAATCTAGGTTTCTCTGTAGACATGATCCGTCCCACCAGAGGGTGGAGGAGCACCTGTATCAGTGGTTTTGATCAGAGAGACACAGTATAGTGCCTCCCATGTACTCTCCTAAGATTGGACTTTTCTATACCACTTATCACATGACTGTGTTCCTGCCAAGGCAGCAACTACTCTTCCTGGGGTTTATTAAGGATCCCCATTAGTTCCTGCCAAGTAAGAAGTAAGGTCAGGGAGCGTGCCAGTCTGCCTGAACCGCCCCTTTCAAGCAAAAAGTATAAATGATGGGTTATGAATTAACAGGTATAAATGATGGGTTATGAATTAACACATCCCCTCCAGGCATTTCAATACATTCAGCATAACATGACAATACATGACATCTAAGTAGTTGAATATTATTTTGGACTAACAGTCTAACAGTTAATATGTCATGTTTTACTCGTACCTCAGCCAGCATTGTGAATGGTTAGGAAATAATATGTCATGTTTTACTCGTACCTCAGCCAGCATTGTGAATGGTTAGGAAATAATGTCACGTTTTACTCGTACCTCAGCCAGCATTGTGAATGGTTAGGAAATAATATGTGCATGCACTATTTTGACAGAGTGGGAGATAAACTGAATTTATAATGTTTTTCATACTACTATTGCTATTGCACATATTTGTTCATTGGTTTAGCAAGACTCCGTTGATTGGGTTCATATATTTTACAATATGTTCAAATCAAATCAAGCTTTTATTTATACAGCACATTTCAGACATGGATGCAACGCAATGGCTTCACAGGAAAAAAATGTATAAAAAACTATGAATATGAACAAATATTTGCCACAACAAAGAGGATAAAGAGGATAAAAAAACCTGAAGAATAAGAACTGAAAGACTAATGACCCTGAGAAAAATCCATTGATTAAAATATTAAACCCTAACGAGATGGACAAGCCAGCACAGGTGTAACACGTTGACTAACGAGGTGACACCAATCTGTGCACCCTACATGCTAACGAGCTAAAGTCCAACCTCAAAACATAAATGGAAAAACCAAAGCGAGTAACACCTTAAGACAACAAATATATCCTATATTTTTGTTGGACAAGTTTGCTCTCCACCAACAGAAAATAACTTCCATTTCTCATTATAATCAACTCCAATGCTTCACCTTCAACAATATAAACATGGTGTCTACTGGCTGTCAACAATTAAAAACAAGAAAAAAACACTTTCTAAAAAATAATATACAATCTCATTTTTTTACTCCTTTTTCTTTCTTTAGAATCCTAAAACTCACAAGCTTCTAGAACTCTTCTTCCTAAAACTCACTAGCTTCTAGAACACTCGTCTTCCTAAAACTCACTAGCTTCTAGAACTCTCGTCCCCTTGGAACTAGCCCAAACAAAACTCCATCTCCAATACAGAAAAAAGTGCAGTCAAAATAAATTGTGATCCATGGCAACGCACAGGCTAAATGCAAAACACAAAACATTTTGACTGCCCATGCTTGAGACAATCAGCAACCAAGTTGTTCTTATCACGGACATGTCTGATTTCAAGAGGAAATGCCTGCAATATCCCTAGTAACTTTCCACCTAACTGCAGAGCTTCTCTCTCTTTTCAGGGTTCACTAGATAGGTATGTTGTTGGATCGGGGTCCAGTCCCCAATATCATGCTCTAGTACATTTCGGTTGGCACATCTGAGAATGATCCCTGATATTCTAAAAGCAGGATACAATTCCAATATAATTGTACACAAAAATTGTTAGGTGGTTGCATAAATAATTCCGATTACTAAATGTTACATGAATTGTAAATATGAAATATCAAAACCAAATGTACCCCTCTGTTAATATGTATTGACAATAATTAACTTAACTAATGGTGAGGCATGGAATAATAAAACATGTACAGTGCCTTGCGAAAGTATTCGGCCCCCTTGAACTTTGCGACCTTTTGCCACATTTCAGGCTTCAAACATAAAGATATAAAACTGTATTTTTTTGTGAAGAATCAACAACAAGTGGGACACAATCATGAAGTGGAACGACATTTATTGGATATTTCAAACTTTTTTAACAAATCAAAAACGGAAAAATTGGGCGTGCAAAATTATTCAGCCCCCTTAAGTTAATACTTTGTAGCGCCACCTTTTGCTGCGATTAACAGCTGTAAGTCGCTTGGGGTATGTCTCTATCAGTTTTGCACATCGAGAGACTGAAATGTTTTCCCATTCCTCCTTGCAAAACAGCTCGAGCTCAGTGAGGTTGGATGGAGAGCATTTGTGAACAGCAGTTTTCAGTTCTTTCCACAGATTCTCGATTGGATTCAGGTCTGGACTTTGACTTGGCCATTCTAACACCTTGATATGTTTATTTTTGAACCATTCCATTGTAGATTTTGCTTTATGTTTTGGATCATTGTCTTGTTGGAAGACAAATCTCCGTCCCAGTCTCAGGTCTTTTGCAGACTCCATCAGGTTTTCTTCCAGAATGGTCCTGTATTTGGCTCCATCCATCTTCCCATCAATTTTAACCATCTTCCCTGTCCCTGCTGAAGAAAAGCAGGCCCAAACCATGATACTGCCACCACCATGTTTGACAGTGGGGATGGTGTGTTCAGGGTGATGAGCTGTGTTGCTTTTACACCAAACATAACGTTTTGCATTGTTGCCAAAAAGTTCCATTTTGGTTTCATCTGACCAGAGCACCTTCTTCCACATGTTTGGTGTGTCTCCCAGGTGGCTTGTGGCAAATTTTAAACTACACTTTTTATGGATCTCTTTAAGAAATGGCTTTCTTCTTGCCACTCTTCCATAAAGGCCAGATTTGTGCAATATACGACTGATTGTTGTCCTATGGACAGAGTCTCCCACCTCAGCTGTAGATCTCTGCAGTTCATCCAGAGTGATCATGGGCCTCTTGGCTGCATCTCTAATCAGTCTTCTCCTTGTATGAGCTGAACGTTTAGAGGGATGGCCAGGTCTTGGTAGATTTGCAGTGGTCTGATACTCCTTCCATTTCAATATTATCGCTTGCACAGTGCTCCTTGGGATGTTTAAAGCTTGGGAAATCTTTTTGTATCCAAATCCAGCTTTAAACTTCTTCACAACAGTATCTCAGACCTGCCTGGTGTGTTCCTTGTTCTTCATGATGCTCTCTGCGCTTTTAACGGACCTCTGAGACTATCACAGTGCAGGTGCATTTATACGGAGACTTGATTACACACAGGTGGATTGTATTTATCATCATTAGTCATTTAGGTGAACATTGGATCATTCAGAGATCCTCACTGAACTTCTGGAGAGAGTTTGCTGCACTGAAAGTAAAGGGGCTGAATCATTTTGCACGCCCAATTTTTCCGTTTTTGATTTGTTAAAAAAGTTAGAAATATCCAATAAATGTCGTTCCACTTCATGATTGTGTCCCACTTGTTGTTGATTCTTCACAAAAAAAATACAGTTTTATATCTTTATGTTTGAAGCCTGAAATGTGGCAAAAGGTCGCAAAGTTCAAGGGGGCCGAATACTTTTGCAAGGCACTGTATCTTTTGTCAGGCTGGACGTTTGAAATATGAGTAGGTGATTCGAGTCATGCTTCTTCAGTAGTGGAATAAAGACAATTAGCATTTGAATGTTGTCAAATTGTTAATAAAATTGATAATAGGCCAATTTATTATACTGTATAGGCTGCAAGTACATTGAAATTAAATTGTTTTCTTTTCAACTTTTGCATAGTCTTATTTTCAACTACATTTTGCTAGGTGGGATAGCCCCAATGTCAGTTTTAATGTGTCCAAATCAATAGTCCAAATGCAGAAAAAGTTTGATGAATTGAAATCCTAAACATAAAATGTACTATCTACCCAAACATCTGCCACAATAATCATATGAAGTATTTTCTTAAAAAAATAACCTTATAAATTGCACAAGCACCAAAAACGCTGTTTTGACAAGTAGCAATAAATCACTGATATCGATTCGGGGGAAAATCAGGTAGTAAGTGCTGTTGACACAAACACAACTAAAAAAAAACACATGGAAATGGGAGATATCTTTCACCTCACTGGTTAGAGGACAACCTGCAGAAGACAGTCAGCTACAATTTAGGAGATATGCATTTAAATTTAGGGGTCGAAAAACTAAGGAACACAAACACTTTGTCATCAATCATCGATATGTTGAAATCAATTGTGCAATAGGAGGGAGATGAGGTTGCACGTCCTGTTAAAACTAAAGCAGCAAAAACCACACGGAATCTGGGAATAATGTGTACATCACTGGTTAGAGGACAATTTGTAGAAAACAGCTCGCTACATTTTGAAGTGTTGCATTTTGATATAAGTGGATCACCAACGTGGTGTGCAACAACTTTTTTTGTTAGTCACTTTTTGTTAATTCATATAAATAGTACTCTTCCAATTCAGGCCTGGATTCTTCCCCTGATGCTAATATCAATAGAACAGGGGACAAACATTTAGGGTTCTGCATTGTGACATGATTCAAATAATCCTTCTTCAATGTTAAAACATTCTTCATTGTGACATTATTTAATTGATATCATGAAACAATGTTTCTGATGTTTAATCATAGATCTTTTATCAGAGTATTTTTTCCCACATTGATCACAGCTATAACGTTTTTCTCCTGTGTGTATTCTCTGGTGTAAAGTCAGATGGCCAGATCTAGTAAAACTCTTCCCACATTGATCACAGCTATACGATTTTTCTCCTGTGTGTATTCTCTGGTGTAAAGTCAGATGGTCAGATCTAGTAAAACTCTTCCCACATTGATCACAGCTATAAGGTTTCTCTCCTGTGTGTGTTCTCTGGTGAAGAGTCAGCTGGCCAGATGTAGTGAAACTCTTCCCACATTGATCACAGCTATAAGGTTTCTCTCCTGTGTGTATTCTCTGGTGTAAAGTCAGCTGGCCAGATGAAATAAAACTCTTCCCACATTGATCACAGCTATAAGGTTTCTCTCCTGTGTGCATTCTCTGGTGTAAAGTCAGCTGGCCAGATGTAGTAAAACTCTTCCCACATTGATCACAGCTATAAGGTTTCTCTCCTGTGTGTATTCTCTGGTGTAAAGTCAGCTGGCCAGATGTAGAAAAACTCTTCCCACATTGATCACAGCTATAAGGTTTCTCTCCTGTGTGTGTTCTCTGGTGTACCATCAGGCTGTCTGGCCGAGTAAAACTCTTCCCACATTGATCACAGCTATGAGGTTTCTCTCCTGTGTGTGTTCTCTGGTGTATAGTCAGATGACTAGATGCAGTAAAACTCTTCCCACATTGATCACAACCAAAAGGTTTCTCTTCAGTGTGAATTCGTTGATGTATTTTAAGTTTTAATGAAGAGTTGAATCTTTTCCCACAGTCAGAGCAGCAGTTAGATTTATTTCCTGTGGGTCTCTGCTGGTGTTTCTTGAGGAGTTCTGATGTGGAGAGACTCTTCTCTGCCTCGTCATCATCATCATCATGATTTTGTTGAGGATCCCCAGAGGATCCACGATTGTCCCGTCTCTCTCCTGTGTGAATGACAAAGTCAGACAAATGGTTAAAGGCCCACAACACATGAAGTTGTTCAACAATTGATGTCTGTTAAATTTAACAATTAAAACTTCTTCCGGGTAGGGGGCAGCATTTTCACTTTTGAATAAATAGCGTGCCCAAATTAAACTACCTACTACTCATCCCCAGAATATAAGACATGCATATTATTAGTAGATGTGGATAGAGAACACTCTGAAGTTTTTTAAACAGTTTGAATCATGTCTGTGAGTATAACAGAACTTATGTAGCAGGCAAAACCCAGAGGAGAAACTATTCAGAATTCTTTTTTTTGAGGTCACCCTCTTTTCTTCATTGGGAAACCAGATTTCTAAGGGACTTGTTTGCAGTTCCTACCGCTTTCACTGGGTGTCACCAGTCTTTAGAAATTGGTTGAGGTTATTCCTTTGTGTAATGAAGAAGTACGGCCATCTTGAACAAGTGTCACGTCATGTGTACTGTTTAATAGTTGAGCAAGACCAGAATGCTTGCTTGAGTTTGTCTTCCTGTATTGAACACAGATCATCCAGTCTTCAAATTGATCAATTATTTACGTTTAAAAAACCTAAAGTTGTATTACAAAGGTAGTTTGAAATGTTTTGGCAAAGTTTACAGGTAACTTTTGAGATATTTTGTAGTGACGTTAGTCAAGTTGGAACCAGTGTTTTTCTGGATCAAACGCTCCAAATAAATGGACATTTTGGATATATATGGACGGAATTAATTGAACAAAAGGACCATTTGTGATGTTTATGGGACATATTGGAGTGCCAACAAAAGAAGCTCGTCAAAGGTAAGGCATGATTTATATTTCTGTGTTTTGTGTCGTGCCTGCAGGGTTGAAATAGGCTACTCTCTCATTGTTTACTGTTGTGCTATCATCAGATAATAGCATCATATGCTTTCGCCGAAAAGCCTTTCTGAAATCTGACATGTTGGCTGGATTCGCAATGAGTGTAGCTTGAATTTGGTATCTTACATGTGTGATTTAATGAAAGGTTGCTTTTTATAGAATTTTATTTGAATTTGGCACTCTGCATTTTCCCTAGCTATTGGCCAAGTGGGACGATTGTGTCCCACCTATCCCAGAGAATCAAGTTAGCAACAATCGTCATATTTTGTCTTGTAAGTTATTCACGTTGTTGAATCTCTAAGCAGTGTGCCAGACAACCTTTGGTCTCCAATATAGGCCCCTTTCTGGGTTTACTAAAATTGCAGCACGAGGTCAATGCACACACAATTTGATTGCAGAAACTCCTCCCTGCTAATGAGGAAACCACTAGTTATGGATGTAATATCTGCCTGGAGCAAAAATGGTAAGCAAAGATTTTAGTTTTTACAAAGTATTTTAAATATTACAGCGCGCTATCAGATCAAGATCAGGAGTGCTACTCAAGGAAACTCACATTAAGCTCTGTGTCTATTCACTAATTCGCCACCATGGGGGAAAACTCAGGGGAGTTCTCATAGGCTGACAGCAAAAATAGCATCCATTTCCAGGTTGGTTATGAGTGCATTTCACATTACTTTGGATTATAATTGTAAGGCTCGTTTGAATCTGCTTAATATGTTTGTGTTATTGTCGCAAATCAACTGCTTTATACTTAAAAAGAAACTTCAACCAGTAAAATGCTCTTTGGCTAGCTTTTCTATCAGCCTGAAAATGATGGTTTGTAAACTAAGTGTTAAACAAATTGGCCCATACCATCACCAAACAATAACATAGTAGAGGTCGACCGATTATGATTTTTCAAAACCGATTCCGATTATTGGAGGATCAAAAGAAACCGATACCGATTAAATCGGCCAATTTTATATATATATATATATATATATATATATATATATGTGTGTAATAATGACAATTACAACAATACTGAATGAACACTTATTTTAACTTAATATAATACATATAAAATCCATTTAGTCTCAAATAAATAATGAAGCATGTTCCATTTGGTTTAAATAATGTGAAAACACAGTATTGGAGAAGAAAGTAAAAGTGCAATATGTGCCAAAAGCTAAACGTTTAAGTTCCTTGCTCAGAACATGAGAACATATGAAAGCTAGGTGACCTAAACTGGGATATGCTTAACACCTCGCCAGTCCTACAATCTAAGCTAGAGTCCTACAATCTAAGCTAGATGCCCTCAATCTCACACAAATCATCAAGGAACCCACCAGGTACAACCCTAACTCTGTAAACAAGGGCACCCTCATAGACGTCATCCTGACCAACTGGCCCTCCAAATACACCTCCGCTGTCTTCAACCAGGATCTCAGCGATCACTGCCTCATTGCCTGTATCCGCTACGGAGCCGCAGTCAAACGACCACCCCTCATCACTGTCAAACGCTCCCTAAAACACTTCTGTGAGCAGGCCTTTCTAATCGACCTGGCCCGGGTATCCTGGAAGGACATTGACCTCATCCCGTCAGTTGAGGATGCCTGGTCATTCTTTAAAAGTAACTTCCTCACCATTTTAGATAAGCATGCTCCGTTCAAAAAATGCAGAACTAAGAACAGATACAGCCCTTGGTTCACCCCAGACCTGACTGCCCTCGACCAGCACAAAAACATCCTGTGGCGGACTGCAATAGCATCGAATAGTCCCCGTGATATGCAACTGTTCAGGGAAGTCCGGAACCAATACACGCAGTCAGTCAGGAAAGCTAAGGCCAGCTTCTTCAGGCAGAAGTTTGCATCCTGTAGCTCCAACTCCAAAAAGTTCTGGGACACCGTGAAGTCCATGGAGAACAAGAGCACCTCCTCCCAGCTGCCCACTGCACTGAGGCTAGGTAACACGGTCACCACTGATAAATCCATGATTATCGAAAACTTCAATAAGCATTTCTCAACGGCTGGCCATGCCTTCCGCCTGGCTACTTCAACCTCGGCCAACAGCTCCGCCCCCCCCGCAGCTCCTCGCCCAAGCCTCTCCAGGTTCTCATTTAACCAAATCCAGATAGCAGATGTTCTGAAAGAGCTGCAAAACCTGGACCCGTACAAATCAGCTGTGCTTGACAATCTGGACCCTCTATTTCTGAAACTATCTGCCACCATTGTCGCAACCCCTATTACCAGCCTGTTCAACCTCTCTTTCATATCGTCTGAGATCCCCAAGGATTGGAAAGCTGCCGCAGTCATCCCCCTCTTCAAAGGGGGAGACACCCTGGACCCAAACTGTTACAGACCTATATCCATCCTGCCCTGCCTATCTAAGGTCTTCGAAAGCCAAGTCAACAAACAGGTCACTGACCATCTCGAATCCCACCGCACCTTCTCCGCTGTGCAATCTGGTTTCCGAGCCGGTCATGGGTGCACCTCAGCCACACTCAAGGTACTCAACGATATCATAACCGCCATCGATAAAAGACAGTACTGTGCAGTCGTCTTCATCGACCTTGCCAAGGCTTTCGACTCTGTCAATCACCATATTCTTATCGGCAGACTCAGGAGCCTCGGTTTTTCGGATGACTGCCTTGCCTGGTTCACCAATTACTTTGCAGACAGAGTTCAGTGCGTCAAATCGGAGGGCATGCTGTCTGGTCCTCTGGCAGTCTCTATGGGGGTGCCACAGGGTTCAATTCTCGGGCCGACTCTTTTCTCTGTGTATATCAATGATGTTGCTCTTGCTGTGGGCGTTTCCCTGATCCACCTCTACGCAGACGACACCATTCTATATACCTTCGGCCCGTCTTTGGACACTGTGCTATCTAACCTCCAAACAAGCTTCAATGCCATACAACACTCCTTCCGTGGCCTCCAACTGCTCTTAAACGCTAGTAAAACCAAATGCATGCTTTTCAACCGGTCGCTGCCTGCACCCGCATGCCCGACTAGCATCACCACCCTGGATGGTTCCGACCTAGAATATGTGGACGTCTATAAGTACCTAGGTGTCTGGCTAGACTGCAAACTCTCCTTCCAGACTCATATCAAACATCTCCAATCGAAAATCAAATCAAGAGTCGGCTTTCTATTCCGCAACAAAGCCTCCTTCACTCACGCCGCCAAGCTTACCCTAGTAAAACTGACTATCCTACCGATCCTCGACTTCGGCGATGTCATCTACAAAATGGCTTCCAACACTCTACTCAGCAAACTGGATGCAGTCTATCACAGTGCCATCCGTTTCGTCACTAAAGCACCTTATACCACCCACCACTGCGACTTGTATGCTCTAGTCGGCTGGCCCTCGCTACATATTCGTCGCCAGACCCACTGGCTCCAGGTCAACTACAAGTCCATGCTAGGTAAAGCTCCGCCTTATCTCAGCTCACTGGTCACGATGGCAACACCCATCCGTAGCACGCGCTCCAGCAGGTGTATCTCACTGATCATCCCTAAAGCCAACACCTCATTTGGCCGCCTTTCGTTCCAGTACTCTGCTGCCTGTGACTGGAACGAATTGCAAAAATCGCTGAAGTTGGAGACTTTTATCTCCCTCACCAACTTCAAACATCTGCTATCTGAGCAGCTAACCGATCGCTGCAGCTGTACATAGTCTATTGGTAAATAGCCCACCCTTTCTCACCTACCTCATCCCCATACTGTTTTTATTTATTTACTTTTCTGCTCTTTTGCACACCAATATCTCTACCTGTACATGACCATCTGATCATTCATCACTCCAGTGTTAATCTGCAAAATTGTAATTATTTGCCTACCTCCTCATGCCTTTTGCACACATTGTATATAGACTCCCCCTTTGGTTTCTACTGTGTTATTGACTTGTTAATTGTTTACTCCATGTGTAACTCTTTGTTGTCTGCTCACACTGCTATGCTTTATCTTGGCCAGGTCGCAGTTGCAAATGAGAACTTGTTCTCAACTAGCCTACCTGGTTAAATAAAGGTGAAATAAATAAAATAAATTTAAAAAAAGCTGGTGGTTCCTTTTAACGAGTCTTCAATATTCCCAGGTAAGAAGTTTTAGGTTGAGGTTATTATAGGAATTATAGAACTATTTCCCTCTATACCATTTGTATTTCATATATCTTTGACTATTGCATGCTCTTATAGGCACTAGTATTGCCAGCCTAATATTGGGAGTTGATAGGCTTGAAGTCATAAACAGAGCTGTGCTTCAAGCATTGCGAAGAGCTGCTGGCAAACGCAGGAAAGTGCTGTTTGAATGAATGCTTACGAGCCTGCTGCTGCCTACCACCACTCAGTCACCGCTCAGTCAGACTGCTCTATCAAATCATAGACTTAATTATAATAATAAACACAGAAATACGAGCCTTCGGTCATATTTAATTTAATATCGCTCTTCAACAACCCAAGGAGGGGTGGGGCCAAACAGGTGTTGTACCTCTTTTCCCTAATTCAGGGAACGGTAATTGTAGTCATAAAGTTACTCTGTTTCAGTGGGTCAACTTGAGGTACAACATACTATGGGGAAATACAATCATTCCCCATGCCGACCCACCAGATACTAAATGAAACGGCCCATGCCAGACCACCCAGACCTGACCCCGCAAGATGCGTCAGTTTTGTAAATATATTCATTGTCTTTTGTTTGAAACACTCCTGGCAATATTGAGTAAGGACGCACACCTGATTACTCATATAGAAGTAGGACTAGTCTACCTGGTGAGGGGCCAGGGGACTGTGTGTTCTAGGTGAAACACGGCACTTGGTGAAGCCCTATTGGAAGAAGGACCTCATTCTGTGCGTCTGTGTGATTGTCTAAGTGACCCTCAGATGTGGTGAATTCCAATTATTTTAAATGTGCTAGCCAGGTATGCCCTGGGTTACTCTGTGTGAGTATTTTGTTATGGGATCACTAGGTAATAGTTGTCGGACCGTTCTGTGTGAGCGGGGTAGGGTTGACTCTGTGGGCAAAACTTTTTATGTTCTGATGTTCTGTGTGGACATCTGACCAGTTCTGTGTGAACATCTGACCAATCCTGTGTGGGTGATCCTGAAAGTTCTGTGTGAGTACCTAAGATTTCTAAAGTTTTATATGGATTCTGTGAATTATTTGAAATCATGATAAATTGTATGTGTGTATAATCAATTACTAGAGATTTGATAAAGTAATGCTGAGAATGATTCGATACAATTTAAACCACCCATTCGAAGACGTACGTAGGTTTTGAGTTGGTATCTTAAATGGATAATTTGATAAAGATGAAGTTTTAAAGCACTTTTAAAATAATCTACAAAATCTGGGAAATTGAGCTCTAGAAACTGATTAGAGTGTGTCCACTTTTGGTTATCTTACCCTAACGATGTAACTATAAAACGCATATTGGATTATCTCCGTCTGGGTGAAACATTTGAAATTTAACTGCCCTTAAGGTCTGAACATGTTATATTTTTTCTTCCCAGTATGAGAGAAGTTGCGGGATTTATTGAATAAACTGAATAAAGTTAGAGAGAATTAAGGGGGAATCTCGATGTAATTTATGTCATACAAAGCCTAAGGTTTTCTATCAAACTAATTATCATTGCGTGATTAATGTGATGTAGTAAAGTAATTGAAATACGTTGCATAAGTAAACAATCTACTTTTATTAAAAGGCGCAATATCTGTTTCCTAGTCATTAACTGTCGATTTTATTCTTTGATTGCTAATATATTCATTTGGAATTTGAGAATCATAGTTGGAGTAACGTTTGTACTGTTAAAATTGGGCTATTATTCTTCTGGGAATTGCCGATAGTGACGTATTTTGATTTTACTTGTAAATGGGGTTTATTTGAGTTTTTCACATAGCATTGGTGGTTCAGTGGTAGAATTCTCACCTGCAACGCGGGAGGCCCGGATTCCATTCCCAGTCATTGCGCTGACTGAATTCTGAGTTTTTGATTGTAAAATAATCTATTTGTATGTTTTGCCTGGAAAGTTATGGTCACTAGTGTTTGTATAAGATATAAACTGAACGTTTTAATAGCTTGTCTGGTTCAAATTGATAGAAGGGATAAATTGAACGTTTTCAATAGATTGTTTAGGTTAAATTGATAGACTAATTCAACTTAAAATAATAACGAAGCAAATTCTGATGCAAGACGATGTCTGTTCACTAAATTATCTGCTGGAATAATGTATTGAAAATTGAGTCGTATTTAAATTACTGTATCAATCGAGAAGACAGTTACCTAAGTTAAAGAAATTCTGAATGATAGCGGGGAGAGAATGGTGATAGAAAGCGATTACCGAAATATTTTTCATTCTTATAGATTGACTGACGCATGTTATAATTTTGCCGCTGCACGTGTTATTTTTAAAGAAATAGGATACATTTCATAAGTGTGGAGAGCAAAGAGAAGAGGAAGTTATAAAGTTGGGTTTGAATCTTACGATAGAGGTAAGGAAAAAAGTTGAAATGAGAACGGTTATCTTTTTACCCACTGGGGGAAAAAGAAATAGGAGAGTAGATCTGAAAGTTGTGAGTGAGTAAGACATTGGGAGAATATATTCTGATGGTTATTGATTCTTGGTTTGATTATTTAAGTAACACCAGTTAATTTTGTTTGATTGTTTAACCTGTAACACCATTTAATTTGAGCAGGAAAGTTCATGTAGTCTAACATTATAGTATGTTTCCATTATGTGGAACAATGTCAGGTCATTAAAGGTGATTGCTGGATTGAGTAGTATGAGAGCCTGTTGGCAGAAGACTAAACTAATATGTTAAGTGGGGGAGTATCATAGATTTTAATTATAGTGTTGTTACCGCAATAGTCAAAAAAAATTCATATGTTTTGGGGAATGAAAGCTTTGTGGATATGAGTGGGAAAAATAATAAGTTTGTTTTGATTTTTACGCTGATGAGACAGCGCCAACTTTTGAAAGATTTTAGATTTGTTAAAAAATAAAATCAGGATTGGTTTTTACTAAATTTATATCAACAGGTTGAAATTATTAGGTTGCTGATTAAAGTTGGAGTTGATTTAACTTAATTAAACATTATCATACATATACATTGATTTGATTAAAGCTTATGATTAAAGATTTGAGATACCGTGGAATTATCATTAGGTTTGGTTTATAGTTTCACGTTTGAGTTTCTGAATCGATGTAGTGTAAGAATACTAACTAAGTGTTTTTGTGTTTTCTCCGGGAAAATTTATATTTCACTGTCTCTCTCTGGAATGTTTCCAGGGACTATACTCTTGGGGAGAGTGAGTGAATTTGAGGCCATAAACTACCACATTAAAGGGGCCTGGAAGTTTTTTGTTTTAGTGCAAGGGTATTAAAGGTATTAAAGGGGAACTCACCACATGAGATTTTAATGAGTTTTTATTTTCTGACTTTTCATTACACACGCAAATTCTTTTGATAAAGGAATGTTCTGGGAACATGCAAATACAAAAATGTTGGAACTAGTTGATTATTGTTTGCAAATTGTTTCATATAGTGAAAAACACTGCTTTGAAGGGTTTTGTATGACCTATGACCTTCTGATGACTTTCCGTTGTGGCTTGATCACCCGCATTGGAAAGCCATTTGGATAATGAAATTATGGTCATTTGTAATACTGCTTTCAAAATAATTTGTGTAATTGGTGAATATGTTTCTTAGCCATATTTGTAATTTGGACCACTGTGAAGGGCATTGCTTTTAACTAAGGGTATGCTGCTTTAAGTCTATTTTCCTATGACCATAGGGGTTTAAATCATTTTTCTTTGTGGAGTTTTTTCAGTTTAGTGATTTTAATTTGATTAGGTTAGCTGAAATTTTGTTTTACATTTCTTTTCAGTTTTGTTTTACATTACTCTCATACGGAGAGATGTGTGTAAAACATGGGGGAGGATTCAGTTTGAGGGTTTGAATTGAAGTTATACAACTTAAGTGATATGTGAAGGAGTGTATTGCATTGTTGAGTGTATTGCATTTGTTGTGTTTGTTTTGTTCTATTCCCGAGGTATAGGTCTACCTTCTTGATCCTTGGCTCTACGATGGAGTTGACATGTGTTGATAATGTTTTGATATGTGTATTAAGAATAATTGGTAAAAGTAATAATTGATCATGTAGTTAATGAACTGAACTAAACTGTTGTTCTGATCTGTTCTTTCGAGGTTATCATGAAAAGTGACATCAGACGGTATCTTAATGCATGGAAGAGATAATCAAAACTCCCTCTAACTGGCTGAAGAAGAGTGACAAAGCCGTTGAAGGAGGATTTCCAAACCACTTCTACCGAGAGAAAAGAACCAAGCCAGAAATTGGTGTTCAGTATCAGATCTAAGCTATCAACTGCTTTTCTTTCATGGTTCTCTCATACTGTGATGAGTCCACTTGGAGTGATCATGGAGAAAGATCTGTTCTAACATTTTCTTATGATGCTGGTATATTGGTTGATGAATGGACAAGACATGAGTGGTAAAGATGAGACATTGAAATTGGGACATTATCATGGGCCATCCACTTTGAACTGTAAAGCTATCTGAAAAAGAACGAAAGAGACGCCAGAAGATGCAGTGCCTGAGAGGGGGGGTGTTGGTCAACTGTGCCATTAAATGGTTTATACTTTTGTGGTATCAGGTTGATTGAAGAGGTCTACACTATGTAAATTGTAGTAATTTAGATTAAGAATGCATACTGATCTGTATTATAATCATGATTAAAAAAGTTAATAGTAGAATGATGGAATAATTACACTGAATGTAAGTAAATCTGCTAATATTGATGTGTGTTAAATTGAGGTTTTTATTGAGTGATAAGACAAATTTGAATCACTGAGGAATGCTATTCTAAATATTGGTTGGATAAATAGTTGGGTTGTTATGATTTGGAATATGAATGATTTCACTGCCCTATTCTCCATTCCTAAGTATATTTCTGAGCATGAGGACTTAGAGGGATGTCTGTCCTATATGTTGTGAGGAGGCCTGTGTTTAGACACTGATTCTCATGTAACTTAGGGAGCATTTCTAAATATTGGTTGTGTTTTTATTTTCCTCAAATGGATTATTCTGTGTTATTAAACATGTGCAAGTTTGTCTTGTAGAATAAAGGTTGTAAACTTAAGTTTCAGAAGGGAGAAAGTTAAGGTATTTGACATTGAGGGGATTTGAATTTTTATATTGAGTATGTAATTAATATTCTGATTCTTTAGAAGGGACAATGTCCCTTGAGAGGAGAATGTTGGGGAATAATCAGAATTGGTTGGTAACATAGGTAAGATGTTTTATATTCATCATATGTTTATAAGTTACTTCTCATCAGAATGTTATTTTTGTATAATACTGTGGCGGGGTTGCAGTATCTGTTCTATGTCAAGACTAAGTTGTTTGGGCCGGAGAGAGGGGAGAGGTCAAGCGTGTATCTCTTGGCTCCACAATGTCTGTGTGCCAGTCAGTGTGTCTCTGTGATCTTGTCAAGATAGGATGGATTTGATATATGGCTGTTGATATGGAGGATTGGTTTATGGTTCTGAGTTTGAGAAAATAACATAGTTTAGGAGACAAAGCTGAACAATTTATTATGTCTATGCTGTCTGACTATGTGTGTTTTTTGCTATTAAAGGATCTCAGTTGCAATGTGGAAGGAATTCTCAGAGAATTCATTGATAGACACTGAATTGATCTGAGAGTCACAGGGTTGTGATAGAGCTCATATAATTAAAGATGGACTTTGATAACTAACGCTGACTTGTGTGTGGCTTGCTCTCATGATTTGGTAAATAGAGGAAATTTCCACGACACCACTGATAAATCCACTATAATTGAGAATTTCAATAAGCATTTTTCAGCGGCTGGCCATACTTTCCACCTGGCTACCCCTACCCCGGTCAACAGCACTGCACACCCCACAGGAACTCGCCCAAGCCTTCCCCATTTATCATTCTCCCAAATTCAGTCAGCTGATGTTCTGAAAGAGCTGCAAAATCTGGACCCCTACAAATCAACCAGGCTAGACAATCTGGATCCTTTCTTTCTAAAATGATCTGCCTGAAATTGTTGCAACCCCTATTACTAGCCTGTTCAACCTCTCTTTTGTGTTGGCTGAGATTCCCAAAAATTGGAAAGCAGCTGCGGTCATCCCCCTCTTCAAAGGAGGGGGACACTCTTGACCCAAACTGCTACAGACCTATATCTATCCTACCCATCCTTTCTAAGGTCTTCAAAATTCAAGTTAACAAACAGATTACTGACCATTTACAATCCCACCGTACCTTCTCCACTATGCAATCTGGTTTCAGAGCTGGGCATGGGTGCACCTCAGCCACGCTCAAGGTCCTAAAAGATCTTAACCTCCATCGATAAGAAACAATACTGTGCAGCCATATTCATTGACCTGGCCAAGGCTTTCGACTCTGTCAATCACCACATCCTCATCAGCAGACTCAAAAGCCTCGGTTTCTCAAATGATTGCCTCGCCTGCTTCACCAACTACTTTTCCAATAGAGTTCAATGGGTCAAATAGGAGGGCCTGTTGTCCGGGCCTGATGCAGTCTATGGGGGTGCCACAAGGTTCAATTCTTGGGCCAACTCTTTTCTCTGTTGTGGTAGCAGAATCAGTTAGGTAGCATTGATAAATAAGATGTTTTATTTACATAATAATGCTTATGTGAGATATTTGTCATTAGGATGTTCTCTTTTGGATAATACTGTTGGCAGTTGCATTTTCCTCTCTCTTCTCTAGGGCTTAGTCACTAGGGGCCCAGAGAGGGGAGAGGTCAGGCTTGTCTTCATATGTCAATGTAACTGTTAAACCATGTGATGCTATGAAGAATATCAGAAGTGGAAGAGGACAGAATGGAGGCTTGTCTTCTTATGGGAATGTGTCTGTAACTATTGTATGTCCCCTCTGAGGTTGCCCTTATCTTGATTTAGTATATGACCTAAGAGGCTCACTTTCTTTTCTGATCTTGTCCAGGAGGGGGTGTACTTGAGCTGGGAGTATATAGAATTGACTATTGATATATGCCATTGGATGAGGTAATTGTTTGGTACTATGTTGTACCAAGAACGAGATAGGAACTTTGTTTAGGAGACCAAACTGAATGATCATTTATAGCTAATGCTATCTGTCTATGGGATACTCCTCTTTCAAGTAAAAGGCACTTTGTGAAGTTCCTATTATCTGTGGTTGACCTGAGCCCTAGGACCATGCCCCAGGACTACCTGACATGATGACTCCTTGCTGTCCCCAGTCTACCTGGCCATGCTGCTGCTCCAGTTTCAACTTCCACCTGACTGTGCTGCTGCTCTAGTTTCAACTGTTCTGCCTTATTATTATTCGACCATGCTGGTCATTTATGAACATTGAACATCTTGGCCATGTTCTGTTATAATCTCCACCCGGCACAGCCAGAAGAGGACTGGCCACCCCACATAGCCTGGTTCCTCTCTAGGTTTCTTCCTAGGTATTGGCCTTTCTAGGGAGTTTTTCCTAGCCACCGTGCTTCTACACCTGCATTGCTTGCTGTTTGGGGTTTTAGGCTGGGTTTCTGTACAGCACTTTGAGATATCAGCTGATGTACGAAGGGCTATATAAATAAATTTGATTTGATTTGGTTTGTCATGTCGACTAGGGGGTAGATCTTTGCTATAAAAGATCTCAGTTGCCATTTTGTAAACACAGAATTCATTTATAGATACTGAATTGATCTGAGAGTCACAGGGCTATGGTGAAGCTCATATATAATTAAATATGGACTTTATAAAATAACTCTGACTTGCGTGTGGTTTGCTCTCTTAATGTTAAGTAATATAGGAAATTACCACGACACTGTTTACATCAATGATGTTGCTCTTGCTGCTGGTGAGTCTCTGATCCACCTCTACGCAGACGACACCATTCTGTATACTGGCCCTTCTTTGGACACTGTGTTCTTATGGTATAGGGGATGCTTGCGTCCCACTTGGCCAAAAACCAGGAGAAATGCAGCGCAGAAAATTCAAATAAATTCAAATAAAAATCTAACTTTCATTAAATCACACATGTAAGATACTCAATTAAAGCTACACTCGTTGTGAATCCAGCCAACAGGCTTTTGGCAAAAGCATAAGTAGCTTTTATCGGATGATAGCACAACAGTAAACAAAGAGGGTAGCATATTTCAACCCTGCAGGCGCTACACAAAACGCAGAAATAAAATATAAAACATGCCTTACCTTTGATGCTACATAAGTTCTGTTATACTCACAGACATGATTCAAACAGTTTTAGAAACTTCAGAGTGTTTTGTATCCAAATATACTAATAATATGCATATCTTATATTCTTGGCATGAGTAGCAGGAAGTTGAAATTGGGCACGCTATTTATCCAAAAGTGAAAATGTTGCCCCCTATACCATAAGAAGTTAACTACCCTCAATGCCATACAACTCTCCTTCCGTAGCCTCAAACTGCTCTTAAATACAAGTAAAACTAAATGCATTCTCTTCAACCGATTGCTGCCTACACCTGCCCGCCCGCCCAGCATCACTACTCTGGACTAAAAGTTGAGCCGATTAATGAATGGAATGGCTGATTAATCAGGTTTTTTTTTTTTTTTTTACACCTTTATTTAACAAGGCAAGTCAGCTAAGAACACATTCTTATTTTCAATTACGGCCTAGGAATGGTGGGTTAACTGCCTTGTTCAGGGGCAGAACGACAGATTTTTACCTTGTCAGCTCGGGGATTCAATCTTGTAACCTTACAGTTAACTAGTCCAACGCTCTAACCACCTGCCTCTCATTGTACTCCACGAGGAGCCTGCCTGTTACGCGAATGCAGTAAGAAACCAAGGTAAGTTGCTAGCTAGCATTAAACTTATCTTATAAAAACAATCAATCAATCATAATCACTAGTTAACTACACATGGTTGATGATATTACTAGTTTATCTAGCGTGTCCTGCGTTGCATATAATCGATGCGGTGCTCATTTGACGAAAAAGGACTGCCGTTGCTTCAACGAGTACCTAACCATAAACATCAATGCCTTTCTTAAAATCAATACACAACTATATATTTTTTAAACCTGCATATTTAGTTAATATAGCCTGCTAACATTAATTTATTTTAACTAAGTAAATTGTGTCACTTCTCTTGCAACAGAGTCGGGGTATATGCAGCAGTTTTGGCCGCCTGGCTCGTTGCGAACTGTGTGAAGACTATTTCTTCCTAAGACAGCCAGCCAACTTCGCCAAACGGGGGATGATTTAACAAAAGCACATTTGCCAAAAAAGCACAATCGTTGCACGACTGTACCTAACCATAAACACCAATGCCTTTCATATAATCAATACACAGAAGTATATTTTTAAACCGGCATATTTAGCTAAAAGAAAGGTTAGCAGGCAATATTAACCAGGTGAAATTTGGTCACGCGTTCATTGCACGCAGAGTCAGGGTATATGCAACAGTTTGGGCCGGCTTGCTCGCTGTGAACTTAATTGCCAGAATTTTACGTAATTATGGCATAACATTGAAGGTTGTACAATGTAACAGCAATATTTAGATTTATGGGTGCCACCCGTTAGATAAAACACGGAACCCTTTCGTATTTCACTGAAATAATAAACGTTTTGTTTTCTAAATGATAGTTTCCAGATTCGACCATATTACTGACCAAAGGCTCGTATTTGTGTGTTATGTTAGAATTAAGTCTATGATTTTATATCTGATAGAGCAGTCTGACTGAGCGATGGTAGGCAGCAGCAGGCTCGTAAGCATTCATTTAAACAGCACTTTTGTGCAATTTGCCAGCAGCTCTTCGCTGTGCTTCAAGCATTGAGCTGTTTATGACTTCAAGCCTATCAACTCCCGAGATTAGGCTGGTGTAACCGATGTGAAATGGCTAGCTAGTTAGCGGGGTGCGCGCTAATAGTGTTTCAAACGTCACTCGCTCTGAGACTTGGAGTAGTTGTTCCCCTTGCTCTGCAAGGGCTGCGGCTTTTGTGGAGCGATGGGTAACGATGCTTCGAGGGTGGCTGATGTCGATGTGTTCCTGGTTCGAGCCCAGGTAGGGGCGAGGAGAGGAACGGAAGCTATACTGTTACACTGACAACACTAAAGTGCCTATAAGAACATCCAATAGTCAAATGTACAGTGGTGCAAAAAAGTATTTATTCAGCCACCAATTGTGCAAGTTCTCCCACTTAAAAAGATGAGGCCTGTAATTTTCATCATAGGTACACTTTATGACAGACAAAATGAGATTTATCTCTCCAGAAAATCACATTGTATGATTTTTTATGAATTTATTTGCAAATTATGGTGGAAAATAAGTATTTGGTCACCAAAAAAAAACAAGCAGGATTTCTGGCTCTCACAGACCTGTAACTTCTTCTTCAAGAGGCTCCTCTGTACTCCACTCGTTACCTGTATTAATGGCAGCTGTTTGAACTTGTTATCAGCATAAAAGACACCTGTCCACAACCTCAAGCCACACTCCAAACTCCACTATGGCCAAGACCAAACAGCTGTCAAAGGACACCAGAAACAAAATTGTAGACCTGCACCAGGCTGGGAAGACTGAATCTGCAATAGGTAAGCAGCTTGGTTTGAAGAAATCAACTGTGGGAGCAATTATTAGGAAATGGAAGACATACTAGTCCACTCCCTCGATCTGGGGCTCCACGCAAGATCTCACCCCGTGGGGTCAAAATGATCACAAGAACGGTGAGCAAAAATCCCAGAACCACACGGGGGGGACCTAGTGAATGACCTTCAGAGAGCTGGGACCAAAGTAACAAAGCCTACCATCAGCAAGGGCATTGAAGATGAAACGTGGCTGGGTCTTTCATCATGACAATGATCCCAAACTCACCGCCCGGGCAACGAAGGAGTGGCTTTGTAAGAAGCATTTCAAGGTCCTGGAGTGGCCTAGCCAGTCTCCAGATCTCAACCCCATAGAAAATCTTTGGAGGGAGTTGAAAGTCCGTGTTGCAAAGCAACAGCCCCAAAACATCACTGCTCTAGAGGAGATCTGCATGGAGGAATAGGCCAAAATACCAGCAACAGTGTGTGAAAACCTTGTGAAGACTTACAGAAAACGTTTGACCTCTGTCATTGCCAACAAAGGGTATATAACAAAGTATTGAGATAAACTTTTGTTATTGACCAAATACTTATTTTCCACCATAATTTGCAAATAAATTCATTAAAAATCCTACAATGTGATTGTCTGGATTTGTTCTCCTCATTTTGTCTGTCATAGTTGAAGTGTACCTATGATGAAAATTACAGGCCTCTCGTCTTAAGTGGGAGAACTTGCACAATTGGTGGCTGACTAAATACTTTTTTGCCCCACTGTATGAAGGCCAGCAGGACGAGGTGGTTCGGGAAGAGTTTTTTTCCTCTTCTAGTTAGGCTATATTGATGTAATGACATGGGGGAAAAAAATAAAAAAAATTGCTGAATATTATACAATGACTTATCAACAGCCCCACAGGAAACAGTATAGCTTCCGTTCCTCCCGTCCACTAGAATATACGTCACGCTGGCAGCGTCCCCTGAACCTAAGACGCACATCGCCATCTGCTGACTGGAGTGGGCAACGCAGTTGAGGAACCAAACGTTTTTTTTCTCATTTATTTCATAAAAGTCTATTATATTAAGTCGTTCAAAGAGAAGCATGTGTTCATTGATTCGTGTTTAATGAGTGAGAATTTACTACATATTTGTATTGAACCACACTTCTGACATGGATAATTTTGACCCCAGAGGCATATCTTTTATCATAGCCAAAATGTGGTTTATTCAATTCTTCAAAATTTTCATGACTTTGTCAATCAACTTGTTCTTAATAAATCTAAATCATGTTTTAGTGTTTCTGTATCAAAATTGACTTTTAACCAATTCAAATCCTTTGGAGTCGAAACAGTTAATATACGCTTTTTAAATATACACACAAATGTATTTTTCATTGCTTTCATTAAATAATAATATATTGAGACGTTCAAATAGAGCAGTGCATATTGAGTGAGAATTTAAAACATACTGTTCTTCACATCTGTATTGAAGGCAGTTTCATATTCATTCATTAATTTCAAGAAACCCACGTCACACACTGGTTGAATTATTTGTCAAACTTGGAACGCTCTGCAGCCTAGTTTAACAGTGACCTATGTTCTATGAACGCTGCTGGGAGCAAACTGGAGAGTAGCTGGAGGAAAACACACCTAACTGCATCCCAAAGCCCTGGTACATCATACGACCGCATACAAACCTAACTGCATCCCAAAGCCCTGGTACATCATCAGACTATATCACCAGACTACATACAAACCTAACTGCATCCCAAAGCCCTGGTCCATCATCAGACTGCATACATAGTCCCTTATACCCTCTGCCAAATTCTTTCTGTTTGCTCTTGTTTTCCTTAATAGGATGTCGTGGGCGGAGCCGGGAGGTTCGTGAGTGAAATGAAATCTACACTGGAAATTCTAGAATATACTATAGATCCTAGAAACCTGCTTAAACTATAATTTTGACCTCATGGATGGCCAGTCCTTGTATTCATAGTGTAGTGAATTCAGGGGGTAGCCCTGAGCTGAACTCAAACCTGGGTCCAGTGACTGTCAAGCCAACACCTTATAACTGTCTAAACTTCTTGTCGAGGTCGCTAGGATTTGGGTTATGGTTGATACAATAGCTTTCTCTATGAATTTGAGAGTGGTTACATTTCTCCAGCCCCTATCCTTCAGATGTTAACCAAACAAAGTCTTTAGGCAGCCATTTTGTTTCTGTTCAAATCCTAGGTTATCCATTTAAAAAAGCCACGCAACAATCAATCTGCAGTTGAAACAATAACAAAGCTGTAATTCCACCACTGTTTTGCTAATAAGATGATGGATGGGGCTGGAGAAATGTAACTGGTCTCAAATTCATAGACAGACCTACGGATGCAAGGACTGACCATCCATGACATCAACATTATAGATTTAACCATGTTGAGGCTATACAGTGTTGGTTTACATTGGAGTAAAAAAAAAAGCTTATTTGGGGTTCTGATGGGGTACAACAGTTGAACTAAGCTCATGAGGCATGTGTTATATTCTTCAAGAATCAATGGCTTTAAATAAATAATTTAAAAGTCAAAATATTGGATGTAGCAATTGCAGATTTCCCCTTTAACACCCCACATCAGTTCAACAACTGCAGAGTTTGTACCTCTGTTTTTAAGACAATACTTACTAGTGTTAACATCGTTAGAATCATTGGATGCTTTAAGATGCGTTTGGGAAACCGGACCCAGATCTCCAACCTCCTCTTCTTCCTCCTCCTCCTTTGTGGATGTAACAGCCATCTCCCCCTCTTTCAGTCCAAAAACTACATCCTCCTCTTCTTTAACTGTGAAATCCTCCTCTTCTTTTACTGTGAAATCCTCCTCTTCTTTTACTGTGAAATCCTCCTCTTCTTTTACTGTGAAATCCTCCTCTTCTTTTACTGTGAAATCCTCCTCTTCTTTTACTGTGAAATCCTCCTCTTCTTTTACTGTGAAATCCTCCTCTTCTTTTACTGTGAAATCCTCCTCTTCTTTTACTGTGAAATCCTCTTCTTTTACTGTGAAATCCTCCTCTTTCACTCTGAAAGCGTCTTCCTCTTTCACTGAAACGTCTTTCTCTTCCTCTTTCACGGTAACAGCCTCACCCTCTACTTGTTTTTGCATTGTAACATCCTTCTCTTCCTCTTCCTCTTTCACGAGAGCTTCTTTCTCCGTCCAGCAGACCCCCTCTCCTTTAGCAGTAGGAAAGTAGCTTAGTGAACTCATGGTCGGAGATGTTAGCTAGCATTAGCGACTAGCCTAGTTCTAAGCTAACTTAGCAAACCAGCTAGCTGAAAAACGTAAATATATATTTAAATAGGCCAACAAGTACATACGACAGAAGTGTGTTTAATACACAGCGACTAATGTACACCAACCCAGTGTAAAGAGCGTGAATGTTGTAGCTATGTTTGCTAGAAAGCTACCGAGGTGTCTGACTAGCTGTTGAAGGAGCGTCCCGTCCACTAGAATATACGTCACGCTGGCAGCATCCCCTGAACCTAAGACGCACATCGCCATCTGCTGACTGAAGTGGGCAACGCAGTTGAGGAACCAAACGTTTTTTTTCTCATTTATTTCATAAAAGTCTATTATATTAAGTCGTTCAAAGAGAAGCATGTGTTCATTGATTCGTGTTTAATGAGTGAGAATTTACTACATATTTGTATTGAACCACACTTCTGACATGGATAATTTTGACCCCAGAGGCATATCTTTTATCATAGCCAAAATGTGGTTTATTCAATTCTTCCAATTTTTCATGACTTTGTCAATCAACTTGTTCTTAATAAATCTAAATCATGTTTTAGTGTTTCTGTATCAAAATGGACTTTTAACCAATTCAAATCCTTTGGAGTCGAAACACAGTTAATATACGCTTTTTAAAATTTACACACAAATGTATTTTTCATTGCTTTCATTAAATAATAATATATCGAGACGTTCAAATAGAGCAGTGCATATTGAGTGAGAATTTAAAACATACTGTTCTTCACATCTGTATTGAAGGCAGTTTCATATTCATTCATTAATTTCAAGAAACCCACGTCACACACTGGTTGAATTATTTGTCAAACTTGGAACGCTCTGCAGCCTAGTTTAACAGTGACCTATGTTCTATGAACGCTGCTGGGAGCAAACTGGAGAGTAGCTGGAGGAAAACACACCTAACTGCATCCCAAAGCCCTGGTACATCATACGACCGCATACAAACCTAACTGCTTCCCAAAGCCCTGGTACATCATCAGACTATATCACCAGACTACATACAAACCTAACTGCATCCCAAAGCCCTGGTCCATCATCAGACTGCATGCATAGTCCCTTATACCCTCTGCCAAATTCTTTCTGTTTGCTCTTGTTTTCCTTAATAGGATGTCGTGGGCGGAGCCGGGAGGTTCGTGAGTGAAATGGGACACACCTGGGCTCGGGTGTGTCCCAGGATAAATGCACCTCTTCCCCATTCATTGAGGAGACTCTCTCCATGCAGACACAGACAGATTTTGGTTGTGGAATAAATAAAAAATAAAAAAAAATGACTAAACACACACCATTGTTAATTGTATTTATTTCAGTTAATAAATATATTTTGTTATTCTTTATCTCCACGTTGTCTCACTTTTTGTTAATTGCCTTTATGTTATTATTATAGATGGCATCCCACACCGTAGCAGCATAGCCTTTATGTCATTATTATAGATGACATGGCACACACACTAGCAGCATAGCCTTTATGTCATTATTATAGATGACATCCCACACCAGTAGCAGCATAGCCTTAATGTCATTATTATAGATGACATGGCACACACACTAGCAGCATAGCCTTCATGTCATTATTATAGATGACATCCCTCACCGTAGCAGCATAGCTTTTATGTCATTATTATAGATGACGTAGCACGTAGCAGCATAGCCTTTATGTCATTATTATAGATGACGTAGCACGTAGCAGCATAGCCTTTATGTCATTATTATAGATGACGTCCCACACCGTAGCACGTAGCAGCATAGCCTTTATGTCATTATTATAGATGACATCCCACACGTAGCACGTAGCAGCATAGCTTTTTTGTAATTTACTAAACCACCGGCCGTGTTCGAGAGCATCAAATCCATGCTGCATTGTGGGTAAATGGTGACTGGCTGACTGATTTATACATAATAATGAGTAGTAATTTATGATGTAAGGTGGTTTGTCGATCAGTCAGTCGCCTGCAGTGTCGAACAAGCCCAATACCAAATCAATCAGGTGGTTGTTCGATGAAATGAAGCTTTAGACGTCATTGATCACGTGCTGCTCATTAAGTGATACAGGCATCGGCACACTGCTTTGAAGTACACAGTTTAGCGATTTGGACGCATGCCTTGTTGCTCCGGAATCAAACATAACATCCCTACCGAAAAGTTGACGAAACAAAAAGGAGCAAGCAGGTATGATTTTCAATACTCATGCTTCCTACACTTTATATTGTCTGAAAATTAAATATATTTTTTACTGAACTGCGTTACGCACTCCAGTCAGCAGATGGCGGTCTGAGGCTTTAAGGCAATGCTGTTGGTGTGACGTACAATCCAGTGTACGGAACGCTTCTTTCAACAGCAGCAACAGTTAGTCAGACACCTCAGTAGCTTGCTAGACAAAATAGACGAACCAATAAAGCTCTTTAGACGCTTTCGTGCATATTAGCCACTGTGTTTTAAACCCACTTCGTTAGTTAGTTTGTTATCCGATTTAATTTCATATTTACTTTGTTGTTGTTATTGGTCAGCTAGCGGGCTGGTTAAGTTAGCATTAGCTAACGGGGATGTTAGCCTAGCTAGCTAACATCCCCGACCATGAGTTCACTAAGCTACTCTCCTCCTGATAAAGAAGTGAAAGAGTAGGAGGATGTTACATTACAAAAACAAGTAGAGGGTGAGACTGTTACAGTGAAAGAAGATGAGAATGACGTTTCAGTGAAAGAGGAAGACTCGTTCAGAGTGAAAGGGGAGGAGGATGTTACAGTATAGGAATGCAGTTTTTGGAGTGAAAGAGGGGGAGATGGCTGTCACGTCGAAAAAGGAGGAGGAAGAAGAGGAGGAAACTGGATATCTGGGCCCGGTTTCCCAAAGGCATCTTAAGTCCTCAAATGGTTCTAACGATGAACGTGCCCTGATTAACACTCGTAAGTACTATCTTAAAAACAGAGGCACAAACTCTGCAGTTGTTGATGTGTGGTGTTAAAGGGGAAATCTGCAATTGTTACATCCATGTTTGGACTCTTAAATTATAAATTTATAGCCATTGATTCTTGAAGAATATAACACATGCCTCATGAGCTTAGTTCAACTGTTGTACCCCATCATAACCCCAAATAAACTTGTTTAACTCCAATGTTTAGAAACAATGTAAACCAACACTGTATAGCTTCAAAACATGGTTAAAACTATAATGTTGATATCATGGATGGTCAATCCTTGCATCCATAGGTCTGTCTATGAATTTTAGACTAGTTACATTTGTCCAGCCCCATCATCTTATTACCAAAACAGTGGTGGAGTTACAGATTTGTTATTGTTTTAACTGCAGATTGGTTGATTGATTGTTGTGTGGCTTTTTAAAGGGACAACCTAGGATTTAAACAGGAAAAAATGGCTGCCCAGAGACTTGGTTTGGTAAACAGCTGAGGGATCAGGGCTGGACAAATATTTTGTTATTCTTTATCTCCACGTTGTCTCACTTTTTGTTAATTGCCTTTATGTCATTATTATAGATGACATTCTCATTCATAGGGACCTCATCAAGAAGTTCAGACATCTTGGCGTAACAGTTATGTGTTGGCTTGACAGTCACTGGACCCAGGTTTGAGTTCAGCTCAGGGCTACCCCCCGAATTCACTAATCTATGAATACAGCGACTGGCCATCCATGATGTCATAATGATAGTTTAACCAGGTTTCTAGGCTATATAGTATATTCCAGAATTCATCCATGATGTCATAATGATAGTTTAACCAGGTTTCTAGGCTATATTATTATAATAGTTTTTTATTAATGTTTTAGTAAGGTAGCTTGTTGCACATAGGTGGTTGAGGAGGTACCTAGATGGGATCTGGGCAGCTGCTCAGGGCGAGGTGGGCATCAGAGGGAGGGGCATGGAGCTGGGCGGTTGAGGTTTGGGGGAGGGAAGGAGAACCGACTGGGGGGTGGTTGGTAGTCTTGGGACAGGGCGATGGGCGGTATAGGGAAACATGCAGGGCCAGGGACGGAGGAAAACCCAGGGAGGCTAGCCAGAGTGGGACAAGGGGGGGTGGAGGACCCCCAGGTAGAGGTAACAGAGTAGGGCTGGGAGACGGGCAGGGGGGCAGAGAGAGAGAGCCTATACTATATATAGTATATTCTAGAATTCATCCATGATGTCATAATGATAGTTTAACCAGGTTTCTAGGCTATATAGTATATTCTAAAATTGCCAGTGTAGATTTCCTGTGGGGTTCAAATAGTTAGAGCTGTTAAGTCATTGTATAATATTCAGCCACTTTATTTTCATGCCATTACATCAATACTACCCAACCAGAAGAGAAGAAACTCTTCCTGAACCACCACCTCCTGCTGGCCTTTGTCAATTCTGACGTTGCTGGTAATAGGCTACTACACAAGCAGTCAGCAACCTACATTTGGAGTGCAAATTTATCTTACCATATCTACCAATTTGCGTGCCGGTTATTATTTTCATTTGCACCTTTTTGTGGAACAGTTTCATTTCATTAATAGTATCTCAAAATCATAGAATGTAGATTAATCACAGACCATCTAAATCTAAATGAAATTATACAAATTTAAACATATTTTATTGCCAACTATGTAAATATAGCCTACATAAAGCCAACAAATAAAAACATTGCAGCCTGCAGGTAGAAAAATAACTATAATTTAAATCACATTGGCTGCACATGGCCTGTTTACAACGAACTTGAAACATTCTATCACCTATCAACTGGGTCGGCTCAACTCGAGGTAGCACGTTTGCAACATTGTATAAAATATTCTGGGCCCTGAGTTTCCCGCTCCAGTGAGTTCTGGACAGACACAGCTGTAGGCTATTTGTGCAAAGGATAAGAAGTAATCAGGTATTTTATGACATTTCCACTGGATCAGCACATTACGTTTTTCACTTTCGTGCTGAGTGGTTATCGAAAGGGCGAGAGCTGGAAATCTTTTACAAATACTTTGAGAAACTATTGTCATTCGTAATGGATCCTAGTAAGACTTTGTTTACTTGCTGTTTGAGGTGAAGAAAAAATTTGTTGGAGAAGCTCCTCAGCTCATTAAGTGGCAGTGCGTTAACCTCTCTGCGCACCACACCCGTTAGCGGGATTAAATTCGACAACATACGGTGATGGCTACATAAATAGTCATATTAAACATTCATGAAAATACAAGTGTCTCACATGGGTCGAAAGCCTAGAATCTTGCTAATCCAACTGCTTTGTCAGATTTAAAAAAGGATTTACTGCGAAAGAATACGATGCGATTATCTGAGCATAGAGCCCCATAAACTATTTCAACCAGCACAGGCGTAACATCACAAATTGCAATAAAATAAATTGTTTTCCTTTGACGATCTTCCTCTGTTTGCAATCCCAATGCTCATTGTTACACAATGAATGGTCTTTTGTTTGATAAAATACATTTTTGTAGCCCAACACAACATTTTGTGAACAGCTTGTCGTGAATTCCGTCTCATTCCATTTGATGACACATTCGATGTAAATACACACACTAAACGTGACTTTTTCAGCCATGTTTGGTTTCATTGCAATCGACTGGTTTGTTTGTAACACAACCAAACCTGATGGGTCATTTCGTGGGACGTATTGACTGAAAGAAACCGATTTGAAGACAAGTAATACCGGAAGGAGCCGCACAGCATTGTTTTGGTAAAGCGCATCTTCAGCTGTTTATATATCAATCAGTATGGTGACTAAGTCAGGGAAAGCTAAATCTATGTCTAGATATACAGATATACACACAATTTTAGAAGAAATTGATCGGGAAAGTGAGACAGATTGTTGGAGGACGATTCATTTAGCGATTCCCAAATGGAGGAATATTTTTTTTAACGGAGAGGACATCGTTTTGGACTGGTAAATTCTTCTCATGCTAATGCCGTTGTTTTGAAATGAATAATATAAAATATTATTTGTGGCAATATATAAAAATGTAATGAAATGTGTAAAGTACACGTTGGCTATACATTGTGGGTGGGGGTATGTTTGTATGTATGTTTATGACCCATAGCCTATGTTTGTGTGTGTACATATACATATAGTGGATTAGAGGGAGCATGGCCGAGATGCGTGTCTGCCGCTCCACCCCACCCCCACATGAAATAGCCTATTTGAGGTTGTTGAGGGCCAAAGTGAAATGGAGACAGTAGATACAGCTGGTCTGTCATAATATAAAATAGACAGTAGATCTAGCTGGTCTGTCATAATATAAATGAGACAGTAGATCTAGCAGGTCTATAATAATATATTCAACCTTATGTTCCCTGTACTCTATATATACAGTGGGGCAAAAAAAGTATTTAGTCAGCCACCAATTGTGCAAGTTCTCCCACTTAAAAAGATAAGATGTCTGTAATAGGTACACTTCAACTATGACCGACAAAATGAGAACAAAAATCCAGACAATCACATTGTTGGATTTTTTATGAATTTATTTGCAAATTATGGTGGAAAATAAGTATTTTTTCAATAAAAGTTTCTCAATACTTTTATATACCCTTTGTGGGCAATGACAGAGGTCAAACGTTTTCTGTAAGTCTTCACAAGGTTTTCACACACTGTTGCTGGTATTTTGGCCCATTCCTCCATGCAGATCTCCTCTAGAGCAGTGATGTTTTGGGGCTGTTGCTGGGCAACACGGACTTTCATCTCCCTCCAAAGATTTTCTATGGGGTTGAGATCTGGAGACTGGCTAGGCCACTTCAGGACCTTGAAATGCTTCTTACGAAGCCACTCCTTCGTTGCCCGGGCGGTGTGTTTGGGACCATTGTCATGCTGAAAGACCCAGCCACGTTTCATCTTCAATGACCTTGCTGATGGAAGGAGGTTTTCACTCAATCTCACGATACATGGCCCCATTCTTTCCTTATTAGTTTTGAGGTTGTGGACAGGTGTCTTTTATACTGATAACAAGTATTTGTGTCAAATATGTGCCATTAATACAGGTAACGAGTGGAGGACAGAGGAGCCTCTTAAAGGTCTGTGAGAGCCAGAAATCTTGCTTGTTTGTAGGTGACCAAATACTTATTGGATTTAGTTGAAGTGTACCTATGATAAATTACAGGCCTCATCTTTTTAAGTGGGAGAACTTGCACAATTGGTGGCTGACTAAATACTTTTTTGCCCCACTGTTTATTATACCTGTTGATACAGGGCTCATATGTGAAACTATTCTAACTTAACATTTTCTTTCACAGTGACATTGACTCTGAATGGGAGCCCCCAGTGCCAAGGTGCCCATCCCCCACTGAAGCTGGTTCATCCAGCTCCTGCCACAAGTGGTGTTCATCTGACCAAATTTATTTCTGCAGGCATGGATGTGCCTCAGGGCCAAAAGAGCGCAGCATGGAGGCGTTGCTGTGTTCTTTGCAAAATGAAGTCCCCCATCACCTGCACCACATGCTTGGTGACCCTCTGCTTTACAGCAGAAAGAGACTGCTATGGCACCTGGCATCAGCAGCACAATATTGTGTAGAGGACGGAGTGTCCTGAGTGTCCAAATATTGAGTGTTGTTTTTTATCAATATTTTTTTGGGGGGTGTGTTAATGGTATTTTGTATATAGTTATTCCATTCAAAATGTATAACTTCACCAATTTGGCCGCTTGGGTACATTTGGGCTACTTGTGTGGGACACCTGGGTGACTTCATGATAAATGTCAAGTAGCACACATTTTGGAAGTTATCAATCTGAAACTATGCACAATTACTGTTGCCCTCGTATATTTGTCACTGAAATTGTCCCCATCATCCCATCTGAATGTTTTTGTCTTGTTCATTTTAAAGATACAACAATAAAAATGCATGTTTTTTTCATTGTTTTATTGAAACCAGATCTATTGTTCTCCTACATTCAATTCACATTAACACTCCTTGGTTCTAGGCCTGAGCTACAGGCTGTTAGATTTGGGTATGTCTTCAGGCGGAAATTGAAAAAAGTAGGGGGGTAGCTGTATTTTTTTTTTTTATCCACCTTTGTTTAACCATGTAGGCTTGTTTAGAACAAGTTCACATTTACAACTGCGACCTGGCCAAGATAAAGCATCGCAGTGTGAACAGACAACACAGAGTTACACATGGAGTAAACAAGTCAATAACACAGAAAAAGAGTCTATATACATTGTGTGCAAAAGGCGTGTGAATAATTACAATTTAGCAGATTAACGAGTGATAAATGATCAGATGGTCATGTGCAGGTAGAGATACTGGTGTGCAAAAGAGCAGAAAAGTGAATACATAAACAGTATGGGGATGAGGTAGGTAAATTGGGTGGGCTATTTACCGATGGACTATGTACAGCTGCAGCGATCGGTTAGCTGCTCAGATAGCAGATGTTTAAAGTTGGTGAGGGAGATAAGTCTCCAACTTCAACAATTTTTGCAATTCGTTCCAGTCACAGGCAGCAGAGAACTGGAAGGAAAGGTGGCCAAATGAGGTGTTGGCTTTAGGGCTGATCAGTGAGATACACCTGCTGGAGCACGTGCTACGGGTGTGTGTTGCCATCGTGACCGGTGTACTGAGATAAGGCGGAGCTTTAGGTATGTGTTGTGAAATTGTTAGATATTCCTGCACTGTTGGAGATAGGAACACAAGCATTTCACTACACCCGTAATAATATATGTATGTGACAAATAACATTTGTGTAAAATGTACTTTTCCCCACTCATCTCTTTATATTGCTTATGCATATTCAGTGGCCTGACTGCGTCCAGACAATGTCAAAGGCCCATCCTGGTAGATCTGAACCTAATGCAGCTTGAGTGATCGGATGACTGATGTCACCTTTAGATGCCCGGTGTAACTGAGGCCATAGACGCTCCATATCCATTACTTTTAGTGTTTTATATAATATGACTAAATGTGTTTATTTCTGTGTTGCAGGGGCAGTCAGGAATTGGAACAGCAAGGCCACAGAACATGACATAAGCAGAGCTGTGGGAGACCACCTCAAGCTCCTGGTAGAGCCGGGGGTGGTGTTTACCACTCCTTCAGCAGACTGGGAAAGTGGGATTTATATTGTTTTTCATACTAAGAGGGACCAAGAGTCTGTTGATTGGTCAGTCGTTATGTTCATTTGTTGAAATCAAATCGAGCTTTATTTCTACAGCACATTTCAGACATGGATTCAACAGAATGGCTTCACAGGAAAAATAATGAAAATATTTAGTACATAAAACAGAAGACTAACAACTGAAAGACTAATGAGCATTCTTAGGAAATACCATTGTTCCAAATATTAATTGGATGCAATATCCTACTCAAAATATTAGCTTGTTTTTTAGGACGGGCTCTGAAAGACACTATGGGGGTGTCCACTGGAAGTTGACTAGTAACAACAACTGGGACATAAAAGACACCCACCATGAGACCCACTAAATCTGCCCAAGAAGAGGCAAAAAAAGAAAAACCCACACCAACCTTAAAGACAGGAAGCAAACCAAAAAGGTGGAGCAACTAAAAGTGTTGACTCTACATCTATCAAGACAACTGGAGCACTGGGCCAGAAACTCTTAAATAGAAACTGGACCAGTTCAGGTGAACCACCTTCCCACTAAGGAGATGGACAAGCCAGCACAGTGGTAACACACTGACTAATGAGGTGACACCAATCAGTGCTAACGAGCGACATGTGCTAACGAATGACACATGCTAACGAGCGACCTCAAAACATAAATGGAAAAACCAAAGCCTGTAACACCTTCCCCCTTAAGACAACAAATATATCCTATATTTCTGTTGGACAAGTTCGCTCACCACCAACAGAAAACAACTTCCATTTCACATTATAATCAACTGCAATGATTCACCTTCACCAATATAAACGTGGTGTCTACTGGCTGTCAACAATTGAAAACAAGAGAAAACATCTTTTTCTTTCTATAGAATCCTAAAACTCACTAGCTTCTAGAACTCTCATCCACCTTGGAACGAGCCCAAACAAAACTCAAATCAATTTGTATTAGTCACATGCGCCGGATACAACAGTGAAATGCTTCCTTACAAGCCCCGAACCAACAATGCAGTTTCAATACAGAAAAGAATAAGAGATAAAACTCAAAATAAATCGTGATCATGGTAACACACTGGCTAAACGCAAAACACAAATATTTTTGACTGCCCACTCCAGAGATAATCAGCAACCAAGTTGTCCTTACCACGGATATGTCTGATTTCAAGTGGAAACTCCTGCGATATCCGTAGTAACTTTCCACCTCACTGCAGAGCTTCTCTCTCTTTTCAGGGTTCACTCGATAGGCATCTTGGATCGGGCCCAGTCCCCAATGTCATGCTCTCGTACATTTGGTTTGGCACATGTGAGAATTAACCCTGATATTCTAAAAACAGGGCAACAATGTCAATAATTGTACCAAATAATTGTCAGTTGGTTGCATTAATAAATATCGCTACCAAATGTTACATGAAATGTAAACATTAAATATTTGATTACATAGTCATATTTTCAATGTCTTTTCAATGACATTTTGCTTGGTGGGATAGCCCATTGTCAAAACAGTTTTAACGTGTCCAAATCAATAACCAATATGCATTAACAGTTTGGGATAAATTGAAAACCTAAACATAAAATGTGCTATATACACAAACATCTGCCACAATAATCACATTACTTGTATTTTTTAAAACATGAAGTTAGTGAGAGAGATGTCTCCAACTTCAGCGATTTTGCAATTCGTTCCAGTCACAGGCAGCAGAGAACTGGAAGGAAAGGCGGCCAAATGAGGTGTTGGCTTTAGGGATGATCAGTGAGATACACCTGCTGGAGCGTGTGCTACGGGTGGGTGTTACCATCGTGACCAGCTTTACCTAGCATGGACTTGTAGATGACCTGGAGCCAGTGAGTCTGGCGACGAATATGTAGGGAGGTTTTACTATGTAGGGAAGTTTTACGAGTTTTACTAGGGTAAGTTTGGCGGCGTGAGTGAAGGGGGCTTTGTTGCGGAATAGAAAGCCGACTCTTGATTTGATTTTAGATTGAAGATGTTTGATATGAGTCTGGAAGGAGAGTTTATAGTCTAGCCAGACACCTAGGTACTTATTGATATCCACATATTCTAGTTCGGAACCATCCAGGGTGGTGATGCTAGTCGGGCGTGCTGGTGCAGGCAACGAACGGTTGAAAAGCATGCATTTGAGCAGTTGGAGGCCACGGAAGGAGTGTTGTATGGCGTTGAAGCTCGTTTGGAGGTTAGATAGCACAGTGTCCAAGGAAGGGCCAGAAGTATACAGAATGGTGTCATCTGCGTAGAGGTGGATCAGGGAATCGCCCGCAGCATCATTGATATATACAGAGAAAAGAGTCGGCCCGAGAATTGAACCCTGTGGCACCCCCATAGAGACTTCCAGAAGACCGGGCAACATGCCCTCCGATTTGACACACTGAACTCTGTCTGCAAAGTAGTTGGTGAACCGAGGCTACTAAGTCTGCCGATAAGAATATGGTGATTGACAAAGTCGAAAGCCTTGGCCAGGTCGATGAACACGGCTGCACAGTACTGTCTTTTATCGATGGCGGTTATGATATCGTTTAGTACCTTGAGCGTGGCTGAGGTGCACCCGTGACCGGCTCTGAAACCAGATTGCACAGCGGAGAAGGTACGGTGGGATTCGAGATGGTCAGTGATCTGTTTGTTGACTAGGCTTTCGAAAACCTTAGAAAGGCAGGGCAGGATGGATATAGGTCTAACAATTTGGGTCCAGGGTGTCCCCTTTGAAGAGGGGTATGACTGCAGCAGCTTTCCAATCCTTGGGGATCTCAGGTGAAATGAGAGGTTGAACAGGCTGGTAATAGGGGTTGCGACAATGGCGGCGGATAGTTTCAGAAATAGAGGGTCCAGATTGTCAAGACCAGCTGATTTGTACGGGTCCAGGTTTTGCAGCTCTTTCAGAACATCTGCTATCTGGATTTGGGTAAAGGAGAAGCTGGGGAGGCTTGGGCGAGTAGCTGCGGTGGGGGCGGAGCTGTTGGCCGAGGTTAGAGTAGCCAGGAGGAAGGCATGGCCAGCCGCTGAGAAATGCTTGTTGAAGTTTTTGATTATCATAGATTTCTCAGTGGTGACAGTGTTACCTAGCCTCAGTGCAGTGGTCAGCTGGGAGGAGGTGCTCCATGGACTTTACAGTGTCCCAGAACTTTTTGGCGTTAGAGCTACAGGATGCAAATTTCTGCTTGAAAAAGCTGGCCTTTGCTTTGACTGCGTGTATTGGTTCCTGACTTCCCTGAACAGTTGCATATCGCGGGGACTATTTCAATGCTATTGCAGTCCGCCACAGGATGTTTTTGTGCTGGTCGAGGGCAGTCAGGTCTGGAGTGAACCAAGGGCTATATCTGTTCTTAGTTCTGCATTTTTTGAACGGAGCATGCTTATCTAAGATGGTGAGGAAGTTACTTTTAAAGAATGACCAGGCATCCTCAACTGACAGGATGAGGTCAATATCAGATTTAGGGTTGTACCTGGTGGGTTCCTTGATTATTTGTGTGAGATTGAGGGCATCTAGCTTAGATTGTAGGACAGCTGGGGTGTTAAGCATATCCCAGTTTAGGTCACCTAACAAAACAAACTCTGAAGCTAGATGGGGGCGATCAATTCACAAATGGTGTCCAGGGCACAGCTGGGAGCTGAGGGGGGTCGGTAGCAGGCGGCAACAGTGAGAGACATTTCTGGAGAGTGTAATTTTTAAAATTAGTACTGTTTGGGTATGGACCTGGAAAGTATGACATTACTTTGCAGGCTATCTGTGCGGTAGACTGCAACTCCGCCCCCTCTGGCAGTTCTGTCTTGACGGAAAATGTTATAGTTGGGTATGGAAATCTCAGAATTTTTAGTGGCCTTCCTAAGCCAGGATTCAGACACGGCAAGGACATCAGGGTTGGCAGAGTGCTAAAGCAGTGAGTAAAACAAACTTAGGGAGGAGGCTTCTGATGTTGACATGCATGAAACCAAGGCTTTTTTGATCACAGAAGTCAACAAATGAGGGTGCCTGGGGACATGCAGGGCCTGGGTTTACCTCCACATCACCCGCGGAACAAAGGAGGAGTAGTATGAGGGTGTGGCTAAAGGCTATCAAAACTGGTCGCCTAGAGCGTTGGGGACAGAGAATAAGAGGAGCAGGTTTCTGGGCATGGTAGAATATATTCAGGGCATAATGCGCAGACAGGGGTATGATGGGGTGCGGGTACAGCGGAGGTAAGCCCAGGCACTGGGTGATGATGAGAGAGGTTGTATCTCTGGACATGCTGGTTGTAATGGGTGAGGTCACCGCATGTGTGGGAGGTGGTACAAAGGAGGTATCAGAGGTATGAAGAGTGGAACTAGGGGCTCCATTGTAACCTAAAACAATGATAACTAACCTGAACAACAGTATACAAGGCATATTGACATTTGAGAGAAACATACAGCGAGGCATAAAGTAATCATAGGTGTTGATTTGTTTTAGCTAGCTCTCCCACAGGTGAGACAACAGCTAATCAGCTAACAACAACAGCAGGTAAAATGGCGATGACTAGGCAGAGAGGGTCGGATTAACTACACAGAGCCTGAGTTCGCGGCTGGGGCCAACAGATAAAAAATAAATAAACAGAATGGAGTACCGTGATTAATGGGCAGTCCAGCAGGCATCAGCTATGTAGCCAAGTGATCATAGTGTCCAGAAGGCAGCAGTAGATGGAACAGGGGAGCCGCCACTACGCGAGCACTCGGGCAACACTGCGTTTATAGTTAGTAGCCCTCTGACGGAGGCCGGTTGAAGGCACAGCGGATGGAGTATTCGTCGGCGGACCAGTCGTGGTGGTGCGGCGGGGTCCGTGTCGACAGAGAATCCAAGCCATATGGCAAAAGAGGTATTGTAGAATTTAGTTTCGGGGTGATTCGCCTGGCTCACGGCTAACTGGTGCTAGCTTCGTGGCAGTGGCGTTAGCCACTATAGCCAATCGGTAGCAGCGGTGAACCGGTGCCAAGGTCCAGAGTTTACAGCAAGGATCCGGTGGTGTATTGTGCTCTAGCCGTGTATGAGTGGGGTTCGGGTGAACAGCTGAGTAGGCCGGGAGGTGGGCCTCAGGGATAGTTTCGGTACTGGATGCCACGGTGAGTGCAAGCTAGCTGCAAGCTAGCTGTGAAGATCAGAAGTAGTGGTCCAGGGATTACGGCAGGAATCTGGCGTTGTTGTGGAGATACAGTCCGATACTGGTAGACTGGCGAGTATTATCCAGGCTAAGAACAGGGCTGGTATCTGTGCAGAAGTTAAAAGCCGCTAGCAGTGGCTAACAATGACTAAATAGCTTGTAGCTAATTAGCGGGTTAGCTTCTGGAGGTTCTTGAATTTGTTCTAAAATTTAAAAAATAAAAATAATAGCGATACCGTATCACATTGGGTGAGGCAGGTTACCGGAAGGTATAATCGAATAAAAAAATCGAAAAGAGATTGAAAATAAAGTTGAAATGTATATACAAAAAATACAAAAGCACCAACTGTCAGAGCAGCTCACAGATTACTGCACCTGTACATAGCCCACCTATAATTTAGCCCAAACAACTACCTCTTTCCCAACTGTATTTAATTTTAATTTATTTATTTATTTTGCTCCTTTGCACCCCATTATTTTTTTTATTTCTACTTTGCACATTCTTCCTTTGCAAAACTACCATTCCAGTATTTTACTTGCTATATTGTATTTACTTTGCCATCTTGGCCTTTTTTGCCTTTACCTCCCTTCTCACCTCATTTGCTCACATTGTATATAGACTTGTTTATACTGCATTATTGACTGTATGTTTGTTTTTACTCCATGTGTAACTCTGTGTCGTTTTATCTGTCGAACTGCTTTGCTTTATCTTGGCCAGGTCGCAATTGTAAATGAGAACTTGTTCTCAACTTGCCTACCTGGTTAAATAAAGGTAAAATAAAATAAAAATAAATAAACATGAGACATGAACAAAACACGTCTTCACTGCTACGCCATCTTGTAAGAGGTTAAGACAATCATAAATACTATCAATCAGACATCCCCAAAAAGGCACATTTATGGACCTACATTCGCTCGCAGGCCAGGTAGACTCGTCCTACTTCTATATGGGTAATCAGTTGTGCGTGCTTACTCAACATTTTCAGGAGTGTTTCAAACAAAAGACAGTGAATAAATTGACAAAACTGACGCATCTTGCTGGGTCAGGTCTGGGTGGTCTGCCAGGGGCCGTTTCATTTAGTATCCTTTTGGGTCTGCATGGGGAATCTATTTTCCCATAGTATTTTGTATCAAAGTTGACCGACTGAAAGGGAGTGTAACTATATGACTATAATTACTGTTCCCTGAAGGAGGGAAACAAGATACAACACCTGATTGGCCCCACCCCTTGGGTTGTTGAAGAGTGGTATTAAATTGAAGGAATAAACCCTAGCCCCACGCTCATCACCTGTGGAAGGCAGGACTTCCAGGAAGGCGTGGATTTAATAATATGTTGTACCTAGTTTCCCTCCTTCAGGGAACAGTAGTTATAGTCATAATGTTAAGCTTGTCATATGATGAACTTCAACTTAAAATACTGGATCTTGATGTTTGACTTTTTTTTTTGTATTCAGATCTCTGAAATGCTCTAACTACGTAACATTTAATGTCTCCTTACATATAATTAATACTGTAGCCGTTTAGTTAGTCACATGTTCAACTATCATCAGCTGATCCAGGAAATCATTTTCTGAATAACAGTCAAATGACAAACACCACGACATTCAACAACAACCAAAGTGCTTCTTCATTCATTACTCTGCTAAAGACAGTTATGCCGTGCTCCATGTTGGATCCAACATCCCAAACAAATTTATGCTTATAACGTGTTATTGTCTGCTTGATTTACAGGTAGGGTCTTGTTAGTCTGTTGGGACACAGAGATACTTCGCTCATAATATGTAGAGAACTGTTCCTTGATGGATAGGCTATTGTACAACACACGTGTGTTCCAGTATGTCTGTAGTTGTTTTGGTTCGGTGAAGTTATGGGTCCTACAGTAGGTCTTATGTTATTGTTAGGTGAAGTTTTGGGCCAATTTGTTAAACACTTAATGTACAAACCCTCAGTTTCAGGCAGATGGCAAAGCTAATTACAGAACATTTTACTAATTGAAGTTTTTTTGAAGTATAAAGCAGTTGATTTGCAACAATAACAAACATATTAAGCAGGAGATTCAAGCAGGCCTTACAATTATATTCCAAAAGTAACGTGAAATACACTCATAAGCAACCTGTAAATGGAGGCTATTTTTGCTGTCAGCTGATGAGAACTCCCCTGAGTTTTCCCCCATGGTGGTGAATTAGTGAATAGACACAGAGCTTAATGTGAGTTTCCTTCAGTAGCTTTCCTGTTCTTGCACTGTAATATTCAGAATACATTGTGAAAAATGAAAATCTTTCCTCACCATTTTTGCTCCAACCAGATATACTAAACCCATAACTAGTGGTTTCCTTATTAACAGGGAGGAGATTCTATAACCAAATTGCATTTGCATCGCTCTCGTGCCGCAATTTTAGCAAACACAGAAAGGGGCCTATATTGGAGACCAAAGGTCGTCTGGCACACTGCTTAGGTTGACTGTCTATAGACAATTGTCAAATAATTTAACAGACGTCAATTGTTGTACAACTTAATGGGTATGCTCTGGGCATCACCTTTTAACTCAAATAAGTAGTGGATTTCTGCTGTTGTGGGCCTTTAACCATCTGTCTGACCTTGTTGTTCACACAGGAGAGAGATGTGACTATTGTGGATCCTCTGGGGAGCCTCAACAACATCATGAGGCAGAGAAAAGTCTCTCCAGATCAGAACACCTCAAGAAACACCAGCAGAGACCCACAGGGAAGAAATCTCACTTCTGCGCTGACTGTGGGAAAGATTGCAAATCTTCATCAGAACTTAAAATAAACCAGCAAGTACACACAGGAGAGCCTGATATTACACCAGAGAACACACACTGGAGAGAAACCATATAGCTGTTGTCATTGTGGGAAGAGTTTTACTACTTCTCGCCATCTAACTATACACCAGAGAACACACACACACGAGAGTAATCTGACAGCTGTAATCAATGTGGGAAGAGTTTTACTCAGCTGATAGTACACCAGTGGACACACACATGAGAGAAATCTTATGGCTTTGGTCAATGTGATGAGATACTCCGTTAAAAGATCTGATTTAAATATCAGAAAATACATGGAGTTGTTTCATGATATCAATTAAATAATGTCACAGTGTAGAATGTTTTTAATATTGTAGGAGTATTTTAATGATGTCAGAATGTAGAACCCTAAATGTTTGCCCTCTTTTCTATTGATATTAGCCTCAGGGGGAAAATCTAGGCTCTGAATTGAAAGAGGACTATTTATGTGATTTAACAAAAATTGACGAACACAAAGAGTTGTTACACTTACCATGTTGGTGACCTACTTGAATCAAAATGCAGCTAGCGGTTTTCTACAAATTCTCCTCTAACCAGTGTACACATTATTCCCAGATTGTGTGGTTTTTGAGCTGTTAGTTTTAACAGGACGTGCAGCCTCATCTCCCTCCTCGGCACAAATGATTTCAACATGATATCGATGAGTGATGACAAATAAGTGTTATGTTCCTTTGTTCAGCGACCCCTACATTTAAATGCTGTCTTCTGCAGGTTGTCCTCTAACCAGTGAGGTAAAAGATATCTCCCATTTCCATGTTTTTTTAGTTGGGGTTAGTTTCAACAGCACGTACAACCTCATTCCCCCCCCTAGTCGATATCAGTGATTTATTGCTACTTGTCAAAACAACAGCGTTTTTGGTGCATGTGCAGTTTATAAGGAGCTTGTTTAAAAAATACAATTATTGTGACATTATTGTTTGTGTATATACCACATGTTACGTTTTCAATTTATCCCAAACTGTTTCTGCATATTGATTTGGACACGTTAAAACTGTTTTGACATTGGGCTATCCCACCTAGCAAAATGTAATTGAAAAGCCTTTGAAAATAAGACTATGTAACCAAATATTTAATATTTCCAATTCACGTAACATTTAGTAATGATATTTATACATGCAACCAACTGACACTTCTTTTGGGGGGGGGGGGGGGGGGGGGGGGGTACAATTATATTGACATTGTTGCCCTGCTTTTAGAATATCAGGGTTAATTTCTCAGATATGCCAACCCAAATGTACTAGAGCATGACATTGGGGACTGGGCTCCAATCCAAAACCATGCCTATCTTGTGAACCCTGAAAAGAGAGAAGCTCTGCAGTGAGGTGGAAAGTTACTATGGATATTGCAGGAGTTTCTTCTTGAAATCAGACATGTCCGTGGTGAGCACAACTTGGTTGCTGATTGTCTCAAGGGTAGGCAGTCAAAAAGTTTTGCGTTTAGCCAGTGAGTTGCCATGGATCACAATTTATTTTGACTGGATGTTTTTCCGTGTTGGAGATGAGTTTTGTTTGGGCTCGTTCCAAGGGGATGAGAGTTCTAGAAGCTGGTGAGGAAAAAAAATCTTTATTTCTTGTTTTTAATTGTTGACAGCGAATAGACACCATGTTTTATATTGGTGAAGGTGAAGCATTGTATTTCATTATAATGTGAAATGGAAGTTGTTTTCTGTTGGTGGTAAGCATTCTCTTAAGGGGGAAGGTGTTATAGTCTTTGGTTTTTCCATCTATGCTTTGAGGTTGGACATTAGCTCGTCAGCACGTAGGACGCACTGATTGGTGTCACCTCATTAGTTAGTATGTGTTACACCTGTGCTGGCTTGTCCATCTCGTTAGTGGGAAGGTGTTTCACCTGAGCTGGTCCAGGTTCTATTTAAGAGTGCCTGGCCCAGTGCTCCAGTTGTCTTGATAGATGTGGAGAGTCAACACCTTTAGTTGCGCCACCTATTTGGTTAAAGATGTTTTCATTTCAGGTTGAAGCTTCTTTCTGAAGAGAGCTTATTTTTTTAAATGAATCAATACAAGCAAACAAGATCGGTTCCGGGGATTGGTATGGCAAATAGATTACGATTTGCCTGGACTGAAAAGGAGATGGAGCCGTGGAGTAGAGAGACATTTGGAAGGACCATTTTGATGGGATGCCTCAGGATAGAGGTGAAGGAAGTGCTCTGCCTTCAAGGGAACCCGAATGAGAAGGCTTTCGATGTGACGTTTCACAAAGAAGAAAAACATGACGAAGTAATGAAGATGGCAAAGGAAGTGGAGAAAACGGGACCCCTGTGCCATTATGCGGTGACCAGCCTGGCGAAGAACAACTTCAGGCTGGTCACCGTAACCATGTACAATCCGCATGTGAAAGATGAAGAGGTGAGGGCCTTTCTGGGGAGGTACATGGACAATGTCTCCTCAGCGAGGTACCTCAGGGACTCCCTGGGTTTCTGGAACGGGAGGAGAGGGTTCCAGGCGTTACTCAGGGAGTCCCCGAAGAGTGTGGATGGCTACCTCCATCCTCCGGCGATGTTCTCCCTGGGGGCTGACAGGGGAACACTCTACTATGCCCGTCAGCCCCCGTTCTGCAGGCGTTGTATGGCCTACGGCCATATCCTGGCCTCGTGCAGCGCCAAGAGGTGTCGATTTTGTGGGTCGGAAGAGCACGAGGCCAAGGAATGTGACGAGCCCAAGGCTTGCCACGGGTGTGGCTCAAGAGCACACCTTTGGCGTGATTGCCCGGCTCGTCACAGGTCATACGCGTCTGCAGCTGGGGGGGGAGCGGGGGATGGGGGGAGGAAAGAGAGGACGCATGCGGATTGTACGGATGGCACAGGGGAAAGGACGGAGAAGGACGAAGAAGGGAAGAAGGAAGAGGCGAAAAGAAAGAGAGAAGATGGAAAGAAGGAAAAAGGAGAGATTAAAAAGAAGGTGGAAGAACGTGGAGGAGCTGAGAAGAGGGAGAAGGGGACAGTGGTACGAGAAGGAGTGGAAGAAGGAACGGGGACAGTGACGGAGAAGGAGGGAGGAGTGGAGTTGGGGTGGGATGGGGGGGGAAGGAGTGGGGGGACAGCCTGCCAGGCTTCCTCAAGGTCGAAATGAGGGATTTGGTGGAGGAGTTAGCGGGGATGGGACGTTGTGTCTCCCCGCTACCTCCTTCACCAAAGAATAAAGGGATAAAGAGGAGGAGCTTGGCAGGAAGTGAGAGGGAGGGGGGTGTTGAGGGGGAGGCTAAGAGAGTGGCGGGGGGGGGGGGGGGTCATTTGTCCTCCCGGTTTGCCTCAGCCCCTTGCATTTTAGTGGATGACTCCAGTGAGGGGTCGGTGGGCTGTTTGCTAGAGGGATCCCAACTCCTGTTTGGGGAGATGGGGTCCCCTACATGCAGCCCCGAGGCAAACAGGGAGGGGGGGGGATGGTGGGTGGGGAGGGAGGACCCAACACACTGCCTGGGTCATGGGTTGGGATGGAGGACGGGGGGGCGTCAGGAGAGGAGAGGCCGTCCCCGCCGGTGGAGATGGACCAGGGGAGCATCGGGTGAGTCTCCTGGTTTGTTTTTTTTGTTTTTTATTTGTTGTAAATAATTAAATGAATAGTTCTGTTTATTTTTTTAGTCTAAATGTTAGGGGGTTAAGGGATAATGTTAAAAGGAGGGCGGGTTTTTGTTATTTAGAGGGTGTGGGGTTTGATTTCTGGTTCACCTGAGGGATGGTGGGGATGTGTGTAGATTTAAGAGGGAGTGGGATAAGGGGGAATCTTTTTGGGGCATAGGAGGGGTGCACTCAACAGGAGTAGGGATTTTGTGTGGGCATAGAGAGGTTAAAATATAGAACACTTTTGTAATAATGCAGGGTAGAGTTTTGGGGATAGATGTTAAGTTTAGAGAAGCTAGATATAGGTTAATTGGGGTGTATGGGCCACAGGTGGCGGCAGACAGGAGGGAGATGGTGGACTGTCTGGCGCCCCTGTGTGTTACAAACAGGCACTTGGTGATAGGAGGAGACTTTAATATAGATTTAGGGGTAGGCGGTGATAGCAGTGCAGGTGCCATCTCTGGGCTAATGGCTTGCCATGGTCTGGTTGATGGTGGCCTGCACACTACTCCGGCAATGGTCGGTCCTACATGGCGCAACTCCAGGGGGGTTGCGCGGAGGCTCGACTACATTTTTGTATCCAGGTCTTTGGGTCAGTTGTCTGGGCGGCTGTTGCCTGTTTTCTTCACGGATCACGACGGGGTGTTCCTGCAGGTGGGGTCGCCAGTCTGCCTCTTCGGTAGGGGGTACTGGAAGTTAGATCGGGATATACTTGAGGAGCAGGCTTTCGTTGACGCATTTTTTTTGTTTCTTTCGGAGGCTTGACGGCCTCCGGTCCATGTGCGAGGGGGTGTTAGAGTGGTGGGATTTAGTCAAGGGGAGGATAAGGGCTTTTATAATAGGATATTGTAGAAGGAAAAAAAGGGAGGAAAGGAGGGAGGTGGATCGTATCCAAAGGTTAATTGAACTCGAGTACGAGGCAGGCAACCTCGGCGGGTCGATTGACTGGGAGAGATTCGCAGCCCTAAAGGCGCAGCTCAGGGAGCTGCAGGAGCAGAAGGTTCAAGCTTTCCTGGAGCGTGCGCATAGTGGCTTTCTAGAACATAATGAGACTTGTTCCGCTATGTTCTTTAAGTCGGTTAGGGCCAGACAGAGTAGGAATGTAATGCATGGAGTTAGGGAAGAAAATGGTAGTATAGTAAGTAAACCAGAGGAAATGGTCAGGGTGACAACTGATCATTTCCAAGGTTTATTTAAGGAAAGGGAAATAGATGTAGAGCAGGGAAACGTGTTTTTAGAACACTTGTCCCGGCGGTTGCCAGAGGACATTAGAGACGTGATGGAGGCCCAGATCTCACTAGAAGAGGTTGAGAGCGCTCTTAGGAGGATGGGAAAAGGGAAGGTGCCTGGGATAGATGGGCTGCCGGCTGAGTTTTACCTCGAGTTTTGGGGTATACTTGGACCAGTAGTTCTCGAAGTCTTGAAGGCCATCCTTGAGACGGGGGTCCCGGGGGGATCAATGGCTGTTGGTGTGCTGTCACTTCTTTATAAGAAGGGGGAAGCAACTGACCTTGGCAACTGGCGGCCATTGACCATGCTGTGCGTAGATTACAAGATTCTTGCAAAGGTTTTAGCAGACCGGTTGCGCACAGCCCTTCCCTACGTCGTCCACGAGGATCAGACGTGCGGGGTAGAGGGCCGCTCTATAAGATGGAACCTACAGTTGATCAGGGATTCCATCGCTTGGGTTGAAGATAGAGGGCTGCCTTTAATGGTAGCAGCGCTAGATCAGGCGAAAGCTTTTGATCAGGATTAGGATTAGGATTTGGGGAGAAGTTTATAGGATGGATCCGTACTTTATATGTCGGAGCGGGGTGTCGAGTTAGTGTAAATAGTCACTTAGGTGACGTTTTTGACCTCTCGTCTGGGGTCAGGCAGGGATGCCCACTCTCGGCTCTCCTCTTCGTTCTGTACATGGAGCCTCTGGGGGCTGCCATTAGGGCAGACACAGGGGTGGAAGGCTTGTTGATCCCTGGAAGCGGTGGGCTGCGTGTTAAGATGACGCAGTACGCCGACGACACTTCCTTGCTGTTGTGCAAGGACTCGTGCCTGACAAGGTCCCTTGCCATCTTTGGGGATTTCACCCGGCGTCGGGAGCAGTTCTGAACCATGCAAAGTCTTCCGTCAAGTTTTTCGGATGATGGCGCGGTAGAACGGATGTGCCTGGGGGGTTCTCTCTGTGAAGGGGCCCTGAGGATTCTCGGGGTTCATTTTGAGACCTCCGGCTCAGCGACGCTAAACTGGAACATGCGTATCGCAGTGGTACAGAGGAAGCTAGCAATGTGGAAGGCTAGGTATTTGTCTTTTATGGGCAAAGTCCTGGTCCTAAAGGTGGATGTGTTGCAGTCTCTTTTGTATTTGGCATACATCTACCCATTGCCGGCTTGTCTGAGGAGGCCTCTAGTGAGGCTTGTGTTTCAGTTTATGTGGAGTGGCAGGTGCGAGTGGGTCGCCAGGGCATGCATGATCTGTCCCATCGGGGAGGGAGGTAGGGGGGTACCACATTTCCCCCTCAAGCTGGACGCCATTTTTGTTTCTTTCTTGTTGACGGAGCTTGCTCGTCCGGTTATACACCCGTCCGGTTACCTCCTGCGGGTGTTCTTCTCGTATAAGGCGAGAAGCGTAATGGTGTGGTCTAACGCGGGTCCTCGGGCGGAACAGCTGCCGTGGCACTTTGGCCATGCGGCCAAGTGGCTGCGTGCGCACCCCGAGGTTGAAGTTGCCCGAGTAGGTTTAGACCACAGGCACCTGTACGAGGAGGTCAGGCAGGCAGGGAGTCCTGCGCCTGTAGCGGGCATCTCGTCAGTGGTCTGGGAGGGAGTGCAGGCGCGGGGCCTGGACAACAGGCTCAAGGACCTGAATTGGTTGGGCCTCCATAAGTGCTTGCCGGTATGTGCCATCTTGTACCGGTATAGTTTGGTGCAATCCCCCACCTGTCCAAGATCCTCTTGTGGCAGGGAGGAGACTGTGCGCCATGCCTTCTGGGACTGTGCCTTTGCCGGACTAGTCTGGGCTAGGGCACGGGTGATGCTAGGTGTGGTTAGGAGTGATTTTGTTTTGACATAGGCTAGAGAGAGGCGTAGGGAGAGCAAAGGGAACGGGTAGGGACAGGTTTCTGCTCTGGCTTCTCATGAGTCTCTTTAAAAAGGGACTGTGGGAAGCCAGGCAGAATTTAGTCAAGACAGGGAGAGATTGGGGGGTGGAAGGGATAGTGAGAAGGGTGGAAGGTGATTTGAGGGGGAAGATGAAGAGGGAGGAGAGGAAGTGGGGGAAGCATGCGGCACGGGAGAGGTGGAAAGGGGGTTTAGGCCTGGGAGTGTTAGAGTGAGTTTGGTAAGGGGATAGATTAGGGAAGGGGAGAAAGGGTTAGGTATGATGGGGAGGGATGATGCTCCCCTGAGGTTTGTTTTTGTTTGATGTTTTTGTAAATAGAATTAATTAAGAATGAATGAGAATTATGATTTTGTAATAGTATGAATGGTATTGATTGTAATAAATTATTTTAACCACCTTTTTGTTTTGCTTCCTGTCTTTATTTTTTTTATTTTTTTGTGTGTTGCTTTTCCTGTTTCCATTGTGTTGCATCCATGTCTGAAATGTGCTGTATTAATAAAGCTGGATTTGAACACATTGTAAGTCAAATGAACCTGTTGACCAATAAACAGACTCTTGGTCCCTCTTAGTATGAAAAACAGTATCAATCCCACTTTCCCAGTCTGCTGAAGGCGTGGTAAACACCACCCCCGGCTCTACCAGGGGCTTGAGGTGGTCTCCCACAGCTCTGATTATGTCATGTTCTGTGGCCTTGCTGTTCCATTTCTTGACTGCAACACAGAAACACATTATATAAATCACTCAAAGTAATGGATATGGAGCATCTATTTTCTCAGTTACACCTGGCACCTAAATGTGACTTCTGTCAGTCATCTGATCACTCCAAGCAGCATTAGGTTCAGATCTACCAGGATGGGCATTTGACATATTTGGTGGCCTGACTGCATCCAGACTAGGTATCAGCAATGTAAAGAGATGGGGTGAATGAGTGGGGAAAAGTACATATTACACAAATTACCTTCATAATATCAAAGAACAAATGTGTGCCTGAGGGGAAATTAACTTTCATACAGCCAAGAGGGGTGAGAAATTACACCAATATCAGTGGACAACTTGCACTAATGTAAATAAACATAGATGATGGAACATACTCCCTTTTGCTGACGTGATGAACCACTAAGGGGACATACATATTTACCATCTAAACCATGTGTGACCTCTCACCTTTCTGGCTGTAGAAGTGTTCTTCCTAACCAGTCCAACAGCTTTCTGACTGAGCTCCACCCTCACTGGGTCTTCAGAGGAGAGGAAGGATGGAAGGATGAATGGATCAGTCAGTGAATTAAGTGTATAGCTGCTGTCTATGCTGTCTGACAAAATCCCAATTGATTCCACTCCTTCATCAATACAAGCAGTGAACATTTGAAATTCACATTCACCTTTGATGCACATGAAACAAGTTATCTGCACATTTTGATAAAGAGGGAGAAGTAAGGCTTCAGCACAGACCTATACAGGAAACCATATAGGGATAACCAGGGATGTTCTCTTGAGAAGTGAACCCTTTTCCTGTCCTGCTAAAACATTCAAAATGTAACAAGGACTTTGAGTTGTCAGAGAAAATGTATAAGTACAATGTTTTTTTTAGGAATGTATTGAAGTGAAAGTTGTCAAAAATATAAATAGTAAACTACAGACACCACCCAAAACAACTTGAAGTAGTATTTTTACTATTTTAAATAATTTTTACTGAAGTACTTTTACAGCACTGTAAGAATTTGACCCAGGATGACAACCGCTCAACCTCCACTCCCGCCAGACCAACATGCTCAATGCTTCCTTCAGTACTCCCCAAACCTCCAATTCTCCCCCAAATCTACCACGAATAGGCCAAGCCTCCACAGACCCTGTCTTGTATTGACAAACAGAACAAATCATTTAACATTCAAATATGTCATTTGAAACAGCTCAATTCAATCCAGCTGGGCCTTTTTAACACACAGTTGTTCCTGCTGTAGACGTTATGCTTTTGTACAGATCTGGGATCAGTTCTCCTCCACAATGCATATACAGTACCGGTCAATTGTTTGGACACACCTACAAATCCAATGTTTTTTCTTTATTTTACCTACATTGTAGAATAATCGTGGAGACATCAAAACTATGAAAACTCATTTGGAATAATTTAGTAACCAAAAAAAGTGTTAAACAATATATTCAATATTGAAAGATTAGTGGAATCTGTGTGGGTAGCTGGACAGGTAGGATGACTGACAGTGAAGGTGAACAGGTGGTCACGTGTCAGGTGACAGGAATGGATGAGACTGAGGCAGGAATTCCTTTAACCATAGTGGTATATTTACTGAGTAGTCTGTGCTGCATCACAAAGGAAACATAACATGTACCCAATCAAATTCATAATCAAAGATCAAATCATATTATTCATTATTAACATAATTTATGGAAGTCAACAGTCCAGTTCATTAAGAAGTCAATAGTAATCATCCGCGAGTCATTTAAGCTCGTAACTATTTATCATAAATTATGAAAGAATACAAACAGTGAATGGTTCTTCAATCTATAATCGCCATTATCAAAGTCGATCAGTTAGCAAACAATGACGTTTCTCATTTCACTCTTTCAATTGTCTTCATGTGTACATATAATTAATTTCAATACATATGAACCATATCGATTGCATAATTGGCCTATGAGAATCCGTAGGACCGTGATCAGACAATTCACATTACACAATATGTTTGAAGCGTGCGCAACAAGCCGCGCTCCGCGGTAATAACTAAACAATAACTGATGGCCCATCTCCGGATCGCAACAGATAGTTCAGATGAAAGGTAACATGAACCGTAACAGAGCCGGTTGACTTACGTGGATTCATGGACGCACAGAACTTCTGGATCAGATGGAGATAAGGAAGAGAAAGCAGCGAGATCAAGCGATGGCAATTTCCTCCTTTTATGGAGTTGAGATCTGTCGGACATTTCCACCTGACCTAATTATTAAAGCGCCCCTGGCACAGTAAATGGCAATGAATTAAAGGATTATTCCACCAACTCCATTGGCCTTTTCTACAAATATTTTATATTCTCCAAGTTTATCATTTTAAAAGGCTAATTGATCATTAGAAAACCCTTTTGCAATTATGTTAGCACAGCTGAAAACTGTTGTTCTGATTAAAGAAGCAATAAAACTGGCCTTCTTTAGACTCGTTGAGTATCTGGAGCATCAGCATTTGTGGGTTCGATTACAGGCTCAAAATGGCCAGAAACATAATAACTTTCTTCTGAAACTCGTCAGTCTCTACTTGTTCTGAGAAATGAAGGCTATTCCATGCGAGAAATTGCCAAGAAACTGAAGATCTCGTACAACGCTGTGTACTACTCCCTTCACAGAACAGCGCAAACTGGGTCTAACCAGAATAGGGGGCCCCGGTGCACAACTGAGCAAGAGGACAAGTACATTAGTGTCTAATTTGAGAAACAGATGCCTCACAAGGTTTCAACTGGCAGCTTTTTCAAATAGTACCTGCAAAACACCAGTCTCAATGTCAACAGTGAAGAGGCAACTCCAGGATGTTGGCCTTCTAGGCAGTTGCAAAGAAAAATCCATATTGAATACCGTTTTAAAGAAAAGATTAAGATGGGCAAAATAACAGACATTGGGCAGAGGAAGATTGGAAAAAAAGTGTTATTGATAGACAAATCTAAGTTTGAGGTGTTCGGATCACAAACAAGAACATTCGTGAGATGCAGAAAAAATGAAAAGATGCTGGAGGAGTGCTTGACACCATCTGTCAAGCATGGTGGTTGTCAATGTGATGGTCTGGGGGTGCTTTGGTGGTGGTAAAGTGGGAGATTTATACAGGGTAAAAGGGATCTTGAAGAAGGAAGGCTATCACTCCATTTTGCAATGCCATGCCATACCCTGTAGACTGCACTTAATTGGAGCCAATTTCCTCCTACAACAGGACAATGACCCAAAGCACAGCTCCAAACTGTGCAATAACTATTTAGGGAAGAAGCAGTCAGCTTGTATTCTGTCAATAATGGAGTGGTCAGCACAGTCACTGGATCTTAACCCTATTGAGCTGTTGTGGGAGCAGCTTGACGGTATGACACTTAAGAAGTGCAAATCCAACTTGTGGGAGGTGCTTCGGGAAGCATGGGGTGAGATCTCTTCAGATTACCTCAACAAATTGACAACTAGAATGTCAAATGTCTGCAAGGCTGTAATTGCTGCAAATGGAGGATTCTTTGATGAAAGCAAAGTTTGAAGGACACAATTATTATTCCAAATATAAATCATTATTTATAACCTTGTCAAAGTCTTGACTATATTTCCTATTCATTATGCAACTAATTGCATGTATGTGTTCATGGAAAACAAGGACATTTCTAATTGAACCCAAACTTTTGAACGGTAATGTAGGTTCAACAGGTTTGAGCAACACAGAATTTAGAAGAGTCACATTATTATAGATGACGTCCAACACGCCCTCGAGCGTGGCCAGCGTAGCCTTTATGTCATCTACTAAACCCACTGGCCATTTTCGAGAGCATTGAAATCCATGCTGAATTGTGGGTAAATGGTGACTGGCTGACTGATTTATAAATAATAAGTAATATACTTTTTACTCAACTTCGTTACCCACTCCAGTCAGCAGATGGCGGTGTGGGAATTTACGGTTATGCTGTTGGTGTGACGAATATTCTAGTGGACGGAACGCTTCTTTCAACAGCAGCAAAAGTTAGCCAGACACCTCTGTAGCTTGCTAGACAAAATAGCCGAACCAATAAAGCTCTTTAGACGCTTTCGTATATATTAACCACTGTGTTCTAAACCCTCTTCCGTCGTCTAGTTAGTTATCCGATTTAATGTAATATTTACGGTGTTGTTATTAGTCAGCTAGCGGGCTGGTTAAGTTCGCATTAGCCTAGCTAGCTAACATTCCCGACCATGAGTTTACGAAGGTACTCTCCTAAGAAAGAAGAGGAGGTCTGCTGGACGGAGAAAGAGGGTCTGTGGCTGAACGTTGTCGTGAAAGAGGAGGAGGAGGATGTCAAAATACAAAAACAATTAGAGAGTGAGGCTGTTACAGTGAAAGAAGAAGAGAAAGACGTTTCAGTGAAAGAAGAGGAAGACGCGTTCAGAGTGAAAGAGGAGGATGATGTTACAGTAAAAGTAGAAGAGGATGAGGAAGATGCCGTTTTTGAAGTTAAAGCGGTGGAGGGGGAGATGACTGTCACATCGAGAAATGAGGAGGAGGAAACTGGATATCTGGGCCATAAGATGGTTTTGAGAAACCGGGCCCTGATGAACACTAGTAAGTACTGGCACACATTTGCGCTGTAGTCTAGTTCCACGCTGTTACTATAGTCTAGTTCCACGCTGTTACTATAGTCTAGTTCCACACTGTTACTATAGTCTAGTTCCACGTTGTTACTATTGTCTAGATCCACGCTGTTACTATGGTCTAGTTCCACGCTGTTACTATGGTCTAGTTCCACGCTGTTACTATAGTCTAGTTCCACGCTGTTACTATAGTCTAGTTCCACGCTGTTACTATAGTCTAGTTCCACGCTGTTACTATAGTCTAGTTCCACGCTGTTACTATAGTCTAGTTCCACGCTGTTACTATAGTCTAGTTCCACGCTGTTACTATAGTCTAGTTCCACGCTGTTACTATAGTCTAGTTCCACGCTGTTACTATAGTCTAGTTCCACGCTGTTACTATAGTCTAGTTCCACGCTGTTACTATAGTCTAGTTCCACGCTGTTACTATAGTCTAGTTCCATGCTGTTACTATTGTCTAGTTCCATGCTGTTACTATAGTCTAGTTCTATGTTGTTACTATAGTCTACTTCCATGTTGTTACTATAGTCTACTTCCATGTTACTATAGTTACTATAGTCTAGTTCCATGTTACTATAGTTACTATTGTCTAGTTCCATGCTGTTACTATTGTCTAGTTCCATGCTGTTACTATTGTCTAGTTCCATGCTGTTACTATTGTCTAGTTCCATGCTGTTACTATAGTCCAGTTCCATGTTACTATAGTTACTATAGTCTAGTTCCATGCTGTTACTATAGTCTAGTTCCATGCTGTTACTATAGTCTAGTTCCATGTTACTATAGTTACTATAGTCTAGTTCCTTGTTACAATAGTTACTATAGTCTAGGTCCATGTTGTTACTATAGTCTAGTTCCATGTTGTTACTATAGTCTAGTTCCATGCTGTTACTATAGTCTAGTTCCATGTTGTTACTATAGTCTAGTTCCATGCTGTTACTATAGTCTAGTTCCATGCTGTTACTATAGTCTAGTTCCATGTTACTATAGTTACTATAGTCTAGTTCCTTGTTACAATAGTTACTATAGTCTAGGTCCATGTTGTTACTATAGTCTAGTTCCATGTTGTTACTATAGTCTAGTTCCATGTTGTTACTATAGTCTAGTTCCATGTTGTTACTATAGTCTAGTTCCATGCTGTTACTATAGTCTAGTTCCATGCTATTACTATAGTCTAGTTCCATACTGTTACTATAGTCTAGTTCCATGCAGTTACTATAATCTAGTTCCACATTTCTATAGTTACTATAGTCTAGTTCCATCCTGTTACTATAGTCTAGTTCCATGCTGTTACTATAGTCTAGTTCCATGCTGTTACTGTAGTCTAGTTCCATGCTGTTACTGTAGTCTAGTTCCATGCTATTACTTTAGACTATTTCCATGCTGTTACTATAATCTAGTTCAATGCTGTTACTGTAGCTTCTTTCGATACTATGACTGCTTCTTCACAGCGACTGCAGTGAGAATAGCTATTGCATGAAATCTGTCTCCTTCTGTGCTGTTATCTCTGTTGTTTCTTCACGTCTGTTGAGGTGGCCTCCTGTATGCAGGAAATGTGACAGTATTATTACAGAAGACCTCACTTTTGGGGATGTGGCCTCCTGTATACAGGGATCTGTAGCTAGTCTTTCTTGTGAGGTGACCTCCTGTATACAGGGATCCGTAGCTAGTCTTTCTAGTGAGATGGCCTCCTGTATACAGTGATCTGTAACTAATCTTTCTGGTCAGGTGGCCTCCTGTATACAGGGATCTGTAGCTCGTCTTTCTGGTGAGGTGGCCTCCTGTATGCAGGGATCTGTAGCTAGTCTTTCTGGTGAGGTGGCCTCCTGTATACAGGGATCTCTAGCTAGTCTTTCAAGCGTGGTGCCTTCTCTGACAAACCCATTACTGAAAGTTGACAACAGTGTCTGAAATGAAAACACTATCTCTGCTATTCTCACTGTGATCTGGTTATGTGTAACGTTCAATTTAACGTCATAGTCTGTGTATTGTACACAGTTAGCTGTCCTTCTACTGCCAGCTATCCCCTGTAACAATATACACAGAGGAGTGGTGTCGTTCACCAGAGACTCTATTAGCTGTCCTTCCTGTCCTATCAGCTATCCCCTGTAACAATATACACAGAGGAGTGGTGTCGTTCCCCAGAGACTCTATTAGCTGTCCTTCCTCTACTACCAGCTAATGCCTTGGTCTCCAGTCATATTACATTCTGCTCTCCCAATTCCCTGTAACAGTAATACCTTGGTTTTTGGGACTCCATAGAATGACTGATATCGGTCCTGCCAGAATCTGCAACTAACATTCCATAAGACTGACCCTTGAATCCCCCCCCCCCCCCCCATCATACTGTCTACACTGTTGGATCTCTGTCAGTCACTAGTTCAGCCCCTAAATGAGTCTGCAAGTCTGTCTTAATCTGCTCATATGCATCTTCTTCCCCCTGATGCTTAACTCTAACAATAGTTTGGTTCCCATATTCCCCCCTTAGGATGTGGTCCACATTATAATTACCCCAACAAGCTCTCTCTCCCCAAGCTCGTGGTGTACTGGTGAATAAAACTCTCCCTGGCCACTCCTCTACTTACTGTACTAAAATACATTACTGGTGAAAATAACTCTCCCAGACAACTTCACCACACTAGTTGCTGTACTAAAGGACATTACTGGTGAATAAAACTCTCCCTGACCACTTCACTCCTCTAGTTGCTGTACTAAAGGACATTACTGGTGAATAAAACTCTCCCTGGCCACTTCTCTAGTTGCTGTACTAAAGGACTTTACTGGTGAATAAAACTCTCCCTGACCACTCCTCTAGTTGCTGTACTAAAATACATTACTGTTGAATAAAACTCTCCCTGACCACTCCTCTAGTTGCTGTACTAAAGGACATTACTGGTGAATAAAACTCTCCCTGACCACTCTAGTTGCTGTACTAAAGGACATTACTGGTGGATAAAACTCTCCCTGACCACTCTGTAGTTGCTGTACTAAAGTACATTACTGGTGGATAAAACTCTCCCTGACCACTCCTGTAGTTGCTGTACTAAAGGACAATACTGGTGAATAAAACTCTCCCTGACCACTTGTACTGTGTCGTCCAGAACAACGCCGTCCCAACAGCCTGGTGTATTCTGACATACTCTCCATCTCCAGGATTCAGCCCATGCTCTCGGTTATCTCCTGACACATGATCATCATGTGCTGCTTTCACCTGAGAATACACACTGCAACGCATGGGTAATTTTTTAACAATAGGATTTAACAATAGATTCTCCCATTATTGCCACATCACTAATTTGTGACGTGAATAACAGCCCCCAGTACTCTCATCGGTCTTCATGTGGTGTGAGTCCAGTATCATCGGTCTGCCAGTTATCACTTCATGTGGTGTGAGTCCAGTAGTGGCGTTAGTTGACACCCTCATTGACATAAGTACCACGGATAAATTCATAACCCACTCTTTCCCTTCGGAGCTTAATGTCTTGGCCAATTTCTCCTTAATCGAACGATTCTGACGCTCCGTAATTCCTGCTGCTTCCGGCCTATACAGACAACTAGAAGCCTTGGAGATTCCCAAAGCCTTACAATATTATGTTGAGCACATATCACACATCTTTTAACCCCAAATGTTCCTAACACCCCCTTTCCCCACCACGTCGTCTTGAACTGAGATATATGAGACATATTCACAGCCGATTGATGGGTCCGTGATACATTTCAGGAAGAGGAACATGTATCCAGCTTGGTAATACAGGTCAGTGGTAGTATTATACCACAACCCTTCAGTGTCTACTATGTATCCAGCTTGGTACTACAGGTCAGTGGTAGTATTATACCACAACCCTTCAGTGTCTACTATGTATCCAGCCAGGTAGACTAATCTTACTTCTATATGCATAATCAGGTGTGTGCCCTTATTCAACATTAACAGGAGTGGTTCAAACAAAAGACAAATAATAAATTGAAACATGGTACAACACCTGTTGACCCCCCCCCCCCCCTTCCTGGGTCGTTGAAGAGCGGTATTAAATTGAAGGAATGAATCCAAGCCTCACTCTCATGACCTGTGGAAGGCGGGGCTTCCAGTGAGGTGCGGATTTAATAGTATGTTGTACCTAGTTTCCCTCCTTCAGGGAACAGTAGTTATAGTCATAACGGGTGGATTTAATAGTATGTTGTACCTAGTTTCTCTCCTTCAGGGAACAGTAGTTATAGTCGTAACGTTAAGCTTGTCATTTGATGAACTTCAACTTAAATACGCTCTGACAGTTTTTTTTTGTATTCAGATCTCTGAAATGCTCTCTAACTACGTAACATTTAGTGTCTCCTTATGTTATGCTGGGAAAACAGTTTTCATGGGCACAGAAATCCAAAATCATTTCAGAGTTTCCTTTATCCAATGGTTTTAACTGAGAGTCACCTTAACTTTATTGACAACACCCAAATGGAGACTGTGATTAATGCGGTTCTTCAATAATTACACATAATACTTAATACTGTAGCTGTTTAGTTAGTCACATGTTCAACTGTCATCAGCTAATACAGATACAGTCACATGACAAGCATCACGACATGCAACCACAACCAAAGTGCTTCTTCATTTATTACACTGGTAAAGACCGGTATGCTGTGCTCAAGTATGTCTGTAGTTATTGTGGTTCGGTGAAGTTTTGAGTCCTACAGTAGGTCTATGTTGTTAGGGGAAGTTATGGGTCCTACAGTCGGTCTATGTTAGGTAATGTTATGGGTCCTACTGTAGGTCTATGTTATTGTTAGGTGAAGTTATGGGTCCTACAGTAGGCCTATGTTATTGTTATGTGAAGTCATAGGTCCTACAGTAGGTCTATGTTATTGTTAGGTGACGTTATGGGTCCTACAGTAGGTCTATGTTGTTGTTAGGGGAAGTTATTAGTCCTACAGTAGGTCTATGTTATTGTTAAGTGAAGTCATGGGTCCTACAGTAGGTCTATGTTATTGTTAGGTGATGTTATTGGCCAATTTGTTAAACACTTAGTGTACAAACCCTTTTTGTTAGGCAGATGAAAAAGATAGCCAAAGAGCATATTACTGGTTGAAGTGTTTTTTTAAGTGTAAAGCAGATGATTTGCGACAATAACACAAACATATTAAGCAGGAGATTCAAACGAGCTTTACAATTATAATCCAAAAGTAATGTGAAATGCACTCATCTGCAACCGGTAAATGGAGGCTATTTTTGCTGTCAGCCTATGAGAACTCCCATGAGTTTTCCCCCATGGTGGGGAATTAGTGAATAGACACAGAGCTTAATGTGAGTTTCCTTGAGTAGCACTCCTGATCTTACACTGATAGTGAGCTGTAATATTCAGAATACATTGTGAAAAACGATAATCTTCGCTCACCATTTTTGCTCCTTGCAGATATACTACATCCATAACTAGTGGTTTCATCATTAGCATGAAGGAGTTTCTGCAACCAAATTGCATGTGCATATCGCTGCAGAAATGGAATTGGGCCTATATTGGAGGCCAAAAGTAATCTGGCACACTGCTTACGTCTTGACTGTCTTAAGATAGATTGTCAAATCATTTAACAGATGTCAATTGTTGTACAACTTCATGGGTACTCTCTGGTTATCCCTTTTTACCTCAAATAAACAGTGGATTTCTGCTGTTGTGGGCATTTAACCATCTGTCTGACTTATTTGTTCACACAGGACAGATACGGGACTATCGTGGATCCTCTGGGGAGCCTCAACAACATCATGATGCTGATGAGGCAGAGAAGAGTCTCTCCACATCAGAACTCCTCAAGAAACACCTGCAGAGACCCACAGGGAAGAAATCTCACTGCTGCTCTGACTGTGGGAAAATATTAAACTCCTTAGTTAAACTTAAAATACATCAAAGAATTCATACTGAAGAGAAACCTTTTGGCTGTACCAAATGTGGGAAGAGTTTTGTTCGTTCTAGCTGTCTGAAGAGACACCAGAGAACACACACAGGAGAGAAACCTTTTAGCTGTAATCAATGTGAAAAGAGCTTTACCCAGTCAAGAAGCCTGATATCACATCAGAGAACACACACAGGAGAGAAACGAGAGAAACCATATAGCTGTACTCAATGTGGGAAGAGTTTTGTTCTCTCTAGCTGTCTGAAGAGACACCAGAGAACACACACAGGAGAGAAATATTTTAGCTGTACTCAATGTGGGAAGAGTTTTGTTGATTCTTGGTGTCTGAAGAGACACCAGAGAACACACACAGGAGAGAAACCTTTTAGCTGTACTCAGTGTGGAAAGAGGTTTACCCAGTCAAGAAACCTGATATCACATCAGAGAACACACACAGGAGAGAAACGAGAGAAACCATATAGCTGTACTCAATGTGGGAAGAGTTTTGCTTGTTCTAGCAAGCTGAAGGTACACCATAGAACACACACAGGAGAGAAACCTTTTAGCTGTAATCAATGTGGAGAGAGTTTTATTATATCTAGCCAGCTGAAGGTACACCATAGAACACACACAGGAGAGAATCCTTTTAGCTGTAATCAATGTGGAAAGAGTTTTAATATATCTAGCCAGCTGAAGGTACACCAGAGAACACACACAGGAGAGAAACCTTATAGCTGTGATCAATGTGGGAAGAGTTTTACAACATCTAGCAATCTGATTATGCACCAGAGAACACACACAGGAGAGAAACCTTTCAGCTGTGATCAGTGTGAAATGAGATACCCTCGTAAAAGATCTCTGATCAAACATCAGAAAATACATACATGAAGTAGTTGTTTCATGACATCAGTGAAATAATGTAGAATGTTGTAACATAGTAGTAGGAGTATTTTAATGATGTCACAATGTCGAACCCTAAATGTCTACCCCTGTTCTATTGATTTTAACATGATATGGATATTAGCATCAGGGGAAAGATCCAGGCTCTGAAATGAAAGAGTACTATTTATGTGATTTAATGCAACACTTCAAAATGTAGATAACTGTTTTCTACAGGTTGTCCCATAACCAGTGATGTACACATAATTTGCAGATTCCGTGTGGTTTTTGAGCTGTTCGTTTTAGCGTTTTTGGTGCTTGTGCAGTTTGTAAGGTGCTTGTTTAAATAAATACTTAATATGATTATTGTGGCAGGTGTTTGTGTATTTAGCACATTTTATGTTTAGGTTTTCAATTTATCACACACTTTTTCTGGATTTGGACTATTGATTTGGACAACTTTAAACTGTGACATTGGGGATACCTAGCAAAATGTTGGTGAAAATAAGACTGCCCAATGTACAATATAAGTTGTAGTTGAAAGTGAAATTTGACAAATCTATTTAATTTCAACGTACTTGCATCCTATACACATGGACACATTATTTTGAATTGAGTCTATAATCAGTTTTAGGGACAGGAGTCCCGCTAGTTATACACATGGACCCAGTATAATGAATTGAGTCTATAATCAGTTTTAGGGACAGTAGTCCCGGTAGTCATGGTAATAATGGATCCGCTAGCTACGAAATACACGAGGGGAGAGTGGATGGGACGGTGATGCGCTTACAGCAGCAATAGCAGTGGCGAGGCCAGTTCAACGTTGCTCTGTGTATATGTTGTCAATGCTGTGATGTTCACATTGGTGCGCAAGGCTTGTGTTATTCTATGTCACTGTACAATAAACTATATCACACCCATTACACTGTGTCCCCTTGGTTGTTTTTATTCATATGAGGGTACTTGGTAAAGGAAATGAATGGAAGAGATTGGTTCATGTACAGTAATTGTGCTTTATTCAGATATTGCTGCATAGATATAAACAACACAGGTTCAAGTGAGTCTGGTGTCTATAGAGTCAAAGTGGTACAGTTGATTCTTGGAGTTGTCCTTCACTCTGTGATTTACCAGACCCTTTCGTCATCTTCTTCATGGGCATTTGTCAGTGCCGTCATTACACATTGTTTTTACTGCTTCTATCAGTTCGTAATGGTTGTGAAAGGTAGACAGTTCCCTAATGGATAAGGCACTGTCCTCCTAAGCCAGGGATTGTGGGTTCAAGTTCCAACAGGGGTTGTTGGAAATATTGTGGTGCAGCGGAAGAGTGCTGGGCCCATAACCCAGAGGTCAATAAATTGAAAACATTCTCTGCTAAACAGCAAATTTTTAGCATTGAAGTGCCAACAAAAAAAAAAGCGTAGTTTCATAGCATGTGTAATTGCCATTATACATTTTTTATGCCTCTTCCATCAGTTAGTATAGGTCATACTGATTACAAAGAACAAAAGTGGTCTAAGACACTTGCCTCCTGAGTCATGGATTGTGAGTTCTAGTCTTTTCTGAACTGTCTGAAAGCAGAGTGGCGCAGCGGAAGAGTGTCGGGCCCATAACCCAGCGATCGATGAATCAAAACCATGGTCTGTTAATCAGTCTGTTTTTAAAAATGAAATGCAAACAGAAAAAAGAAAGCGTAATTTCACGGGCACGTGTCAGTGCCATCCATTACACATTGTTTTTACTGCTTCTATCAGTTCGTAACGGTCATAAGAGGTAGACAGTTCCTGGTCGTGCTGGTCCCTGGTCGTGCTGGCATTTTTTTAAATATTTGTTCTCACTTCAATGCAAAAAAAAGCTGGTTAGCAGAAAAGTTTTTGATCCATCAACCTCTCGGTTATGGACCCAGCACACTTCCGCTGCGCCACTCTGCTTTTAGCCACTTTGGAAAAGACTAGATCTCACAATCCATGTCTTAGGAGGCCAGTGTCTTAGGCCACTGGGGTTCTTTGTAATCAATATGACCAATACGAACTGATGGAAGAGGTAAAAAAAATGTATAATGGCACTTACACATGGAATGAAACTACGCATTTTTTTTAATATTTGTTTGCACTTCAATGCTAAAAAAATCTGGTCAGCAGAAAAAGCTTTTGATCCATCAACCTCTGGGTTATGGGCCCAGCACACTTCCGCTGCGCCACTCTGCTTTTAGCCACTTCAGAAAAGACTAGATCTCACAATCCATGGCTTAGGAAGCCAGTGTCTTAGGCCACTGGGGTTCTTTGTAATCAATTTGACCAATACAAACTGATGGAAGAGGTCTAAAAAAAAATTATAATGGCACTTACACATGGAATGAAACTACGCATTTTTTATAATATTTGTTCGCACTTCAATGCTAAAAATAGCTTGTTAGCAGAAAAAGCTTTTGATCCATCAACCTCTGGGTTATGGGCCCAGCACACTTCCGCTGCGCCACTCTGCTTTTAGCCACTTCAGAAAAGACTAGATCTCACAATCCATGGCTTAGGAGGCCAGTGTCTTAGGCCACTGGGGTTCTTTTGAATCAATATGACCAATACGAACTGATGGAAGAGGTAAAAAAAAATGTAAAATGGCACTTACACATGGAATGAAACTACGCATTTAAAAAAATATTTGTTCTCACTTCAATGCAAAAACAAGCTGGTTAGCAGAAAAGTTTTTGATCCATCAACCTCTCGGTTATGGACCCAGCACACTTCCGCTGCGCCACTCTGCTTTTAGCCACTTTGGAAAAGACTAGATCTCACAATCCATGTCTTAGGAGGCCAGTGTCTTAGGCCACTGGGGTTCTTTTGAATCAATATGACCAATACGAACTGATGGAAGAGGTAAAAAAAAATGTAAAATGGCACTTACACATGGAATGAAACTACGCATTTAAAAAAATATTTGTTCTCACTTCAATGCAAAAACAAGCTGGTTAGCAGAAAAGTTTTTGATCCATCAACCTCTCGGTTATGGACCCAGCACACTTCCGCTGCGCCACTCTGCTTTTAGCCACTTTGGAAAAGACTAGATCTCACAATCCATGTCTTAGGAGGCCAGTGTCTTAGGCCACTGGGGTTCTTTGTAATCAATATGACCAATACGAACTGATGGAAGAGGTAAAAAAAAATGTATAATGGCACTTACACATGGAATGAAACTTCGCATTTTTTAAAATATTTGTTTGCACTTCAATGCTAAAAAAAGCTGGTTAGCAGAAAAAGCTTTTGATCCATCAACCTCTGGGTTATGGGCCCAGCACACTTCCGCTGCGCCACTCTGCTTTTAGCCACTTTAGAAAAGACTAGATCTCACAATCTATGGCTTAGGAGGCCAGTGTCTTAGGCCTGTGGAGTTCTTTGTAATCAATATAACCAATACGAACTGATGGAAGAAGTAAAAAAAAAATTATAATGTCACTTACACATGGAATGAAACTACGCATTTAAAAAAAATATTTCTTCTCACTTCAATGCAAAAAAAAGCTGGTTAGCAGAAAAGTTTTTTATCCATCAACCCCTGGGTTATGGACCCAGCACGCTGCCGCTGCGCCACAATGTGTCTTAGGCCACTGTGGTTCTATGTAATAAGTATGACCTAAACGAACTGATGGAAGAGGTATAAAACATTTTTTTAATGGCACATACACATGCCCATTAAACTACGCATTATTTAAAAAAATGTGCACTTCAATGCTAAAAATCATCTGGTAAGCAGAGAATGGTTTCGTGCCATCGACCACTGGGTTATGGGCTCAGCGCACTCCCGCTACGCCACTCTGCTTTCACCCACTTCAGAAAAGACTAGATCTCACAATCCATGGCTTAGGAGGCCAGTGTCTTAGGCCACTGGGGTTCTGTGTAATCAATATGACCAATACGAACTGATGGAAGAGGTACAAAAAATAATGTATAATGGCACTTACACATGGAATGAAACTACGCATTTTTTTAAATATTTGTTCGCACTTCAATGCTAAAAAAGCTAGTTAGCAGAAAATGATTTTGATCCATCAACCTCTCAGTTATGGACCCAGCACACTTCCGCTGCGCCACTCTGCTTTTAGCCACTTTGGAAAAGACTAGATCTCACAATCCATGTCTTAGGAGGCCAGTGTCTTAGGCCACTGGGGTTCTTTGTAATCAATATGACCAATACGAACTGATGGAAGAGGTAAAAAAATAATGTATAATGGCACTTACACATGGAATGAAACTACGAATTTTTTAAAATATTTGTTTGCACTTCAATGCTAAAAAAGCTGGTTAGCAGAAAAAGCTTTTGATCCATCAACCTCTGGGTTATGGGCCCAGCACACCTCTGCTGCACCACTCTGCTTTTAGCCACTTCAGAAAAGACTAGATCTCACAATCCATGGCTTAGGAAGCCAGTGTCTTAGGCCACTGGGGTTCTTTGTAATCAATTTGACCAATACAAACTGATGGAAGAGGTCTAAAAAAAAATTATAATGGCACTTACACATGGAATGAAACTACGCATTTTTTATAATATTTGTTCGCACTTCAATGCTAAAAATAGCTTGTTAGCAGAAAAAGCTTTTGATCCATCAACCTCTGGGTTATGGGCCCAGCACACTTCCGCTGCGCCACTCTGCTTTTAGCCACTTCAGAAAAGACTAGATCTCACAATCCATGGCTTAGGAGGCCAGTGTCTTAGGCCACTGGGGTTCTTTTGAATCAATATGACCAATACGAACTGATGGAAGAGGTAAAAAAAAATGTATAATGGCACTTACACATGGAATGAAACTTCGCATTTTTTAAAATATTTGTTTGCACTTCAATGCTAAAAAAAGCTGGTTAGCAGAAAAAGCTTTTGATCCATCAACCTCTGGGTTATGGGCCCAGCACACTTCCGCTGCGCCACTCTGCTTTTAGCCACTTTAGAAAAGACTAGATCTCACAATCTATGGCTTAGGAGGCCAGTGTCTTAGGCCTGTGGAGTTCTTTGTAATCAATATAACCAATACGAACTGATGGAAGAAGTAAAAAAAAAATTATAATGTCACTTACACATGGAATGAAACTACGCATTTAAAAAAAATATTTCTTCTCACTTCAATGCAAAAAAAAGCTGGTTAGCAGAAAAGTTTTTTATCCATCAACCCCTGGGTTATGGACCCAGCACGCTGCCGCTGCGCCACAATGTGTCTTAGGCCACTGTGGTTCTATGTAATAAGTATGACCTAAACGAACTGATGGAAGAGGTATAAAACATTTTTTTAATGGCACATACACATGCCCATTAAACTACGCATTATTTAAAAAAATGTGCACTTCAATGCTAAAAATCATCTGGTAAGCAGAGAATGGTTTCGTGCCATCGACCACTGGGTTATGGGCTCAGCGCACTCCCGCTACGCCACTCTGCTTTCACCCACTTCAGAAAAGACTAGATCTCACAATCCATGGCTTAGGAGGCCAGTGTCTTAGGCCACTGGGGTTCTGTGTAATCAATATGACCAATACGAACTGATGGAAGAGGTACAAAAAATAATGTATAATGGCACTTACACATGGAATGAAACTACGCATTTTTTTAAATATTTGTTCGCACTTCAATGCTAAAAAAGCTAGTTAGCAGAAAATGATTTTGATCCATCAACCTCTCAGTTATGGACCCAGCACACTTCCGCTGCGCCACTCTGCTTTTAGCCACTTTGGAAAAGACTAGATCTCACAATCCATGTCTTAGGAGGCCAGTGTCTTAGGCCACTGGGGTTCTTTGTAATCAATATGACCAATACGAACTGATGGAAGAGGTAAAAAAATAATGTATAATGGCACTTACACATGGAATGAAACTACGAATTTTTTAAAATATTTGTTTGCACTTCAATGCTAAAAAAGCTGGTTAGCAGAAAAAGCTTTTGATCCATCAACCTCTGGGTTATGGGCCCAGCACACCTCTGCTGCACCACTCTGCTTTTAGCCACTTCAGAAAAGACTAGATCTCACAATCCATGGCTTAGGAAGCCAGTGTCTTAGGCCACTGGGGTTCTTTGTAATCAATTTGACCAATACAAACTGATGGAAGAGGTCTAAAAAAAAATTATAATGGCACTTACACATGGAATGAAACTACGCATTTTTTATAATATTTGTTCGCACTTCAATGCTAAAAATAGCTTGTTAGCAGAAAAAGCTTTTGATCCATCAACCTCTGGGTTATGGGCCCAGCACACTTCCGCTGCGCCACTCTGCTTTTAGCCACTTCAGAAAAGACTAGATCTCACAATCCATGGCTTAGGAGGCCAGTGTCTTAGGCCACTGGGGTTCTTTTGAATCAATATGACCAATACGAACTGATGGAAGAGGTAAAAAAAAATGTAAAATGGCACTTACACATGGAATGAAACTACGCATTTAAAAAAATATTTGTTCTCACTTCAATGCAAAAACAAGCTGGTTAGCAGAAAAGTTTTTGATCCATCAACCTCTCGGTTATGGACCCAGCACACTTCCGCTGCGCCACTCTGCTTTTAGCCACTTTGGAAAAGACTAGATCTCACAATCCATGTCTTAGGAGGCCAGTGTCTTAGGCCACTGGGGTTCTTTGTAATCAATATGACCAATACGAACTGATGGAAGAGGTAAAAAAAAATGTATAATGGCACTTACACATGGAATGAAACTTCGCATTTTTTAAAATATTTGTTTGCACTTCAATGCTAAAAAAAGCTGGTTAGCAGAAAAAGCTTTTGATCCATCAACCTCTGGGTTATGGGCCCAGCACACTTCCGCTGCGCCACTCTGCTTTTAGCCACTTTAGAAAAGACTAGATCTCACAATCTATGGCTTAGGAGGCCAGTGTCTTAGGCCTGTGGAGTTCTTTGTAATCAATATAACCAATACGAACTGATGGAAGAGGTAAAAAAAAAATTATAATGTCACTTACACATGGAATGAAACTACGCATTTAAAAAAAATATTTCTTCTCACTTCAATGCAAAAAAAAGCTGGTTAGCAGAAAAGTTTTTTATCCATCAACCCCTGGGTTATGGACCCAGCACGCTGCCGCTGCGCCACAATGTGTCTTAGGCCACTGTGGTTCTATGTAATAAGTATGACCTAAACGAACTGATGGAAGAGGTATAAAACATTTTTTTAATGGCACATACATATGCCCATTAAACTACGCATTATTTAAAAAAATGTGCACTTCAATGCTAAAAATCATCTGGTAAGCAGAGAATGGTTTCGTGCCATCGACCACTGGGTTATGGGCTCAGCGCACTCCCGCTACGCCACTCTGCTTTCACCCACTTCAGAAAAGACTAGATCTCACAATCCATGGCTTAGGAGGCCAGTGTCTTAGGCCACTGGGGTTCTGTGTAATCAATATGACCAATACGAACTGATGGAAGAGGTACAAAAAATAATGTATAATGGCACTTACACATGGAATGAAACTACGAATTTTTTAAAATATTTGTTTGCACTTCAATGCTAAAAAAGCTGGTTAGCAGAAAAAGCTTTTGATCCATCAACCTCTGGGTTATGGGCCCAGCACACTTCCGCTGCACCACTCTGCTTTTAGACACTTCAGAAAAGACTAGATCTCACAATCCATGGCTTAGGAGGCCAGTGTCTTAGGCCACTGGGGTTCTTTTTAATCAATATGACCAATACGAACTGATGGAAGAGGTAAAAAAAAAATTAAATGGCACTTACACATGGAATGAAACTACGCATTTAAAAAAATATTTGTTCTCACTTCAATGCAAAAAAACGCTGGTTAGCAGAAAAGTTTTTGATCCATCAACCTCTCGGTTATGGACCCAGCACACTTCCGCTGCGCCACTCTGCTTTTTGCCACTTTGGAAAAGACTAGATCTCACAATCCATGGCTTAGGAGGCCAGTGTCTTAGGCCACTGGGGTTCTTTGTAATCAATATGACAAATACGAACTGATGGAAGAGGTAAAAAAAATGTATAATGGCACTTACACATGGAATGAAACTACGCATTTTTTTTAATATTTGTTCACACTTCAATGCTAAAAAAAGCTTGTTAGCAGAAAAAGCTTTTGATCCATCAACCTCTGGGTTATGGGCCCAGCACACCTCCGCTGTGCGACTCTGCTTTTAGCCACTTCAGAAAAGACTAAATCTCACAATCCATGGCTTAGGAAGCCAGTGTCTTAGGCCACTGGGGTTCTTTGTAATCAATTTGACCAATACGAACTGATGGAAGAGGTAAAATAAAATGTATAATGGCACTTACACATGAAATGAAACTACGCATTTTTTTATATATTTGTTCGCACTTCAATGCTAAAATATCTGGTTAGCAGAAAAAGGTTCTGATCCATCAACCTCTGGGTTATGGGCCCAGCACACTTCCGCTGCGCCACTCTGCTTTTAGCCCCTTCAGAAAAGACTAGATCTCACAATCTATGGCTTAGGAGGCCAGTGTCTTAGGCCTGTGGGGTTCTTTGTAATCAATATAACCAATACGAACTGATGGAAGAGGTAAAAAAAATGTATTATGGCACTTACACATGGAATGAAACTACGCATTTTTTAAAAATATTTGTTCGCACTTCAATGCTAAAAAAGCTTGTTAGCAGAAAAAGTTTTTGATCCATCAACCTCTGGGTTATGTGCCCAGCACACCTCCGCTGCACCACTCTGCTTTTAGCCACTTCAGAAAAGACTAGATCTCACAATCCATGGCTTAGGAAGCCAGTGTCTGAGGCCACTGGGGTTCTTTGTAATCAATTTGACCAATACGAACTGATGGAAGAGGTCTAAAAAAAATGTATAATGGCAATTACACATGGAATGAAACTACGCATTTTTTAAAATATTTGTTCGCACTTCAATGCTAAAAAAGCTTGTTAGCAGAAAAAGCTTTTGATCCATCAACCTCTGGGTTATGTGCCCAGAACACCTCCGCTGCACCACTCTGCTTTTAGCCACTTCAGAAAAGACTAGATCTCACAATCCATGGCTTAGGAGGCCAGTGTCTTAGGCCACTGGGGTTCTTTTTAATCAATATGACCAATACGAACTGATGGAAGAGGTAAAAAAAAATCTAAAATGGCACTTACACATGGAATGAAACTACGCATTTTTTAAAATATTTGTTCGCACTTCAATGCTAAAAAAGCTTGTTAGCAGAAAAAGCTTTTGATCCATCAACTTCTGGGTTATGTGCCCAGCACACCTCCGCTGCACCACTCTGCTTTTAGCCACTTCAGAAAAGACTAGATCTCACAATCCATGGCTTAGGAAGCCAGTGTCTTAGGCCACTGGGGTTCTTTGTAATCAATTTGACCAATACGAACTGATGGAAGAGGTTAAAAAAAATGTATAATGGCACTTACAAATAGAATGAAACTACGCATTTAAAAAAAATATTTCTTCTCACTTCAATGCAAAAAAAAGCTGTTTGCAGAAAAGTTTTTTATCCATCAACCCCTGGGTTATGGACCCAGCACGCTGCCGCTGCGCCACAATGTGTCTTAGGCCACTGTGGTTCTATGTAATAAGTATGACCTAAACGAACTGATGGAAGAGGTATAAAACATTTTTTTAATGGCACATACACATGCCCATTAAACTACGCATTATTAAAAAAAATGTGCACTTCAATGCTAAAAATCATCTGGTAAGCAGAGAATGGTTTCGTGCCATCGACCACTGGGTCATGGGCTCAGCGCACTCCCGCTACGCCACTCTGCTTTCACCCACTTCAGAAAAGACTAGATCTCACAATCCATGGCTTAGGAGGCCAGTGTCTTAGGCCACTGGGGTTCTGTGTAATCAATATGACCAATACGAACTGATGGAAGAGGTACAAAAAATAATGTATAATGGCACTTACACATGGAATGAAACTAAGCATTTTTTTAAATATTTGTTCTCACTTCAATGCAAAAAAAAGCTGGTTAGCAGAAAATGTTTTTGATCCATCAACCTCTCGGTTATGGACCCAGCACACTTCCGCTGCGCCACTCTGCTTTTAGCCACTTTGGAAAAGACTAGATCTCACAATCCATGGCTTAGGAGGCCAGTGTCTTAGGCCACTGGGGTTCTTTGTAATCAATATGACCAATACGAACTGATGGAAGAGGTAAAAAAATATATATAATGGCACTTACACATGGAATGAAACTACGCACTATTAAAAAAAGAAAATTGCTCCCTGAACATTCCCTATGAAACAAACCAAAACGGAGACTCCCAGTTAGATAGCAAATGTTCCTTTTTTCCATAAAGATTATTTTTGTAGCCGAAATAGCTCCGTTTGTTTTTCACCTTTGGCTGAGATATCGACCGGAAATAGCAGTCATGATAACGCTGAAAAATATTCCAAATTAGATCCATAATATCGACAGAAACATAGCAAAAGTTTTTTATAATCAATCCTCAAGGTTTTTTTCAAATATCTATTCGATAATATATCAACCGGATCAGTTGGCTTCCTAGTAGGAGCGAGAGAAACAATGGCCACATTTGTCTATTACGCACATATCACTCTGAGAGCCACCAGCTGACCACTGACGCAATGTTGTCGCTCACACTCATTTTTCAAAATAAAAGCCCGAAACTATGTCTTGTGACACATTATGGAAGCCATAGAAAAAGGAATCTGGTTGATATCCCTTTCACTGCTTAATGGGGACGTATAGGAATGCAGAGGTTTCTAAATAAGAGTCACTTCCGGATTTGATTTTTCTCAAGCTTTCGCCTGCAATATCAGTTCAAGTATACTCACAGACAATATTTTTACAGTTTTGGAAACTTTAGACCGTTTTTTCGAACCCAGGGACTCTGATGGCACAGCTGGCGCTGCAGTACAGCGCCCTTATTAACCACTGCACCACCTGGGAGGCCCCCAACACACCTGTTAAGTCCCGCTCTTTCCCGGAAAACACATTAGCAGCCAGGGGCCAAACACACTTCTATGAACAAACACAGGGATGAAATGACAGGGTTAGGGAGTTCTTTAGAGAGATTACCCCTGGAACCTGTTGATACCAGTTCTCCTCTCTAACACTGTGATTGTTCGACAGTGTCAGTGTGTCCTACCCCTTTGCAGTGTGATATGAATCGAGGTAGCTCTTTCAGCTATTCTCACAGCAAAGGCTGTCACCAGGAGTCCTTGGTATGGCCCTCCCAACGGGCTGCTTCCCATCTATTCTCCTCAGAGACTGGATTGAGTGAATCACCTTCTCCTGTATGTCACCTGTAGTGCATAAAATCTTGGACATACAGGTTTGGTTAAAGTGTGGAACCCTTTTATTGCATATTGGTTCAACGACTGCAGAGACAGTACTTACTGGTGTTAAACAGATCTCCCCCTCCTCTTTCACTCCAAAAACTGCAGCCTCTTTCTCTTCCTCCTCCTCTTTCACTCGTCTTCCTCTTCTTTCAATGAAACATCTTTCTCTTCTTCTTTAACGGTAACTTCCTCACCCTCTACTTGTTTTTGTATCATAACAGCCTCCTCTTCCTCCTCCTCTTTCTCTTAATTCTCTATTTTTACTGTAACAACCTCCTCCTCTTTCACTCTGAACACGTCTTTCTCTTCTTCTTTAACGGTAACATTCTCAAACTCTACTTGTTTTTGTATTGTAACATCCTCCTCTTCCACCAGAGCTTCTTTCTCCGTCCAGCAGACCTCTTCTTTATCAGGAGGAGAGTAGTTTAGTGAACTCATGGTCGGAGATGTTAGCTAGCTAGCATTAGCAACTACCCTAGATCTAAGATAACTTAGCAAACCAGCTAGCTTACAAACGTAAATTTATAATTAAATGGGCCTTCAAGTACATACGACAGAGGTGTGTTTAATACACAGCGACTAATATACGCCAAAACAGTGTAAAGAGTGTGAATGTTGTAGCTATGTTTTCTAGAAAGCTACCGAGGTGTCTGACTAGTTGTTGTTGTTGAAGGAGCGTCCCATCCACTAGATTATACATCACACGTTGGTGGCAACATCGTACTGTGGAGATGGTTTTCAGCAGCAGTGCAAATTGTCTACTGATATTGGTGTAACTTTGTCAGTAGGAAAGTTAATTTCCCCTCAGGCACACACATTTGTTCATTGATATAATGAAGGTAATTTGTGTAGAATGTACATTTCCCCACTGATTCACCCCATCTCTTTACATTGCTTATTTATATTTGGTGGCCTGACTGTATCCAGATTTTCAAAGGCCTATCCTGGTAGATCTGAACCTAATGCAGCTTGGAGTGATCGGATGACAGAAGGTTATTTAGGCATTTAGGTGCCAGGTGTAACTGAGGCCATAGATGCTCCATATCCATTACTTTGAGTGTTTTATATAATATGACTAAATGTGTTAATTTCTGTGTTGCAGGGACAGTCAAGAAATGGAACAACAAGGCCACAGAACATGACATAAGCAGAGCTGTGGGAGACCACCTCAAGCCCCTGGTAGAGCCACGCCTTCAGCAGGCTGGAAAAGTGGGATTGATACGGTTTTTCATACTAAGAGGGACCAATAGTCTTGATTGGTCAGTCATTGGGTTACTTTGTTGATATCAAATCAAACTTCATTTATACAGCACATTTCAGACATGGATGCAACACAATGGCTTCACAGGAATAAAACAAATAGAAAATGAAAATGAACAGAAATATTTAGTACACAACAAACAGAAGACTAACAACTGAAAGACTAATGGGCACCCTAAGGAAATGCCATTGATTAAAATAATTTGATGCAATATCCACCCCAAAATACAAGCTTGTTTTTTAGGAGGGGCTCTGAAAGACACTATGGGGGTGTCCAATGAAAATGGACTAGTAACAACAACTGGGACCTAAAAGACATCCACCATGAGACCCACAAAATCTGCCCAAGAGGCAAACAAAATAAAACCCCACAAGAAACTTAAAGACAGGAAGCAAACCAAAAAGGTAGCACAACTAAAGGTGTTGACTCTCTCTACACCCACTCTACATCGACCCAATTTATCCACTACCGTCTACAATGAGCTCTTTAAGGCTATCAAGCTGAAGAACACAAATGTGTTGCTGAAGACATACTCAGGAGAGAGATTGAGCCCCATGGGGGCATTGCAGGTCAGAGTGCATTATGGGGGGCAAACACAGCAGTTACAGCTGTACGTGGTGCCCCCCATTATTTGGCAGGGAATGGCTTTCAAAAATAAAGCTGAACTGGTGTGACTTGAAAATGCTCCACACGTTCCAGTCCAAAGAGAAAGGCACAGACCAAACACTGGAACACTTGCGGAAGAAATACAACACAGTTTTCAGTGATCAGATGGGAACAGTAAAAGGCTTCACAGCAAAACTTGTAATAAGAGATGACGCAACCCCAAAATTCTGCAAAGCCAGATCTGTTCCATACTCCCTGAGACCAAAGGTGAAAGCGGAAATCGATCGCTTGCAGGATACAGGGATCCTGACGAAAGTGGACAGAAGCGAATGGGCCACACCCATAGTTCAATAGTGACAATAAACACACACAGGTCTATACAGGTATAACCGCCTGGTTTTTGGCATTGCATCAGCCCCAGCCATTTGGCAGCGAACTATTGACCAGATTTTGCAAGGAATCCCAGGAACCCAGTGTATCCTGGATGACACGATCATAACAGGACGCACCGACAAAGAGCACCTGGCTAACCTGGAAGAGGTCGTGAAAAGACTGAAAGAGTATGGTCTACAGGCAAACTTACAGAAGTGTGAGTTCTTCAAAGACAAGATTGTCTTCTGTGGACATGAAATTGACTGCAATGGATTGCACAAAACACAGGACAAAATCGAGGCAGTGGTACAGGCACCACGACCACAAAATATCGCAGAAGTGAGATCTTTCACGGGACTGATTACTAATTACTACAGAAGATTACTCCCAAACATTTCCCAAACCTTTCAGCAGTACTCCAGCCTCTAAATGAGCTCCTGGAAAAGAATAGGACATGGCGGTGGACAGAGCAGTGTGAAAATGCATTTCTGGAGGCAAAACGGCTCATAACATCTGAACAGGTCCTGATGCATTACGACCCTGAAATGCCAGTGAAGTTGGCTTGTGATGCGTCCCCTTATGGATTAGGGGCCGTCCTTTCACACACACTGAAAGATGGGTCAGAGAGGCCAGTTGCATTTGCGTCACGAACATTGAATGATGCAGAGAAAAACTACTCACAAATCGACAAAGAAGCACTGGCACTAGTGTGGGGCGTCAAGAAATTCCACGCATACCTATATGGCAAGCGTTTCACACTGGTTACAGATCACCAGCCGTTGCTTTCCATTTTCAGTCCAAAGAAAGGCATTCCGGCAATGACAGCAGCCAGGTTACAGCGATATGCCCTGTTCCTTGCCAGTCATATGTATGACATTGAGTTTAAGCTGTCGTCCCTCCACACAAATGCAGATGGATTATCCAGACTGCCGTATACAAGAGAAAGACAAAGGAGGGTGGATGCAGTGGACATGTTCCACACGCTCAGCTCGAGGCACTACCGGTCACAAGCACAGTTATCAAACAGGAGACAAGGAAAGATATGACCTTGTCAAAAGTGTACACCTACACCATGTCAGGATGGCCAGCTACTGGCAGAAAGGAGCTGACTCCGTATTTCCAGTGGAGAAACGAAATTACAACGTACCAAGGATGTTTGATGTGGGGAATGAGAGTCATGATACCCCAGAAATGCCAACATCAAGTCTTGCAGCAACTGCATGAAGGTCATGTTGGAATTGTCAAAATGAAGCTGCTCGCAAGGAGCCACTTCTGGTGGCCAGGTCTGGATCAACAGATATAAAACATGGAGAAGAACTGTAGTGGATGTTTGGAAACCCTTCACATGCCTGCTCCTGTCCCAGTCCACCCATGGGAATGGCCCGTAGAGCTATGGCAGAGAATTAATGTGTACTACGCTGGTCCATTTGAAAAGCACATGTTTCTGGTTATAGTTGATGCCCATTCCAAATGGCCAGAGGTGTTTTGCACTGACTCCTCCACCTCAGCTCAGACGATAGAGTGTCTCAGAACAACGTTTGCACGCTTCGGTTTGCCACTGCAGCTGGTAAGTGACAACGCGCAAGCTTTTGTAAGTGACTAGTTTACAAGATTCATGTCAGTAAATGGAATCAAACACTCAACCTGTTGAAGGAATTTAATTCCTCTGTTTTAATTCCCAATCAAAATTAAACACTCTGTCAATGCATAAGGGTTTGTAAGACCCTTATTTTATAAGAATGGACAGAGCCCCGGTCTTAAAAGTCAAGTAACAGCCTTTATCAAGAGAGTACTGAGTTCATACACATTTTACCACAGGTTATAAACTGAAAATGACGTCAGCGTTTTCTAAATGTTCTGTCTCTTCTTGACACTGGTAGAAAGGCTCTATAGATCTCAAGCCTTCCCTCCTCGCCTAGAGCCAAGGTCAGTCAGTGTAGATAAGCATTCTAGACAGTCTGGAGATAGTCCGTCCCTGCCATCTGGAGATAGTTCATTCATTTGTACCAAGGAACAGACTGTAATTGTTCTAAACTCTTGACTATATTATATTCAATACTGGGAGCAAGAGAGAAAATTCATACATGTACAGTAACATAATAGTATTCGGATTAGTCAGTCCTGATTGAAATGTATACATAATTAGTCATCATTAATAAAAATTCCCTTAACACAACCTCAGCTCCGTACCACCCTGCTGGCAGAACGCTTTGTGCAAACCCTAAAGCAAGGACTCCGTGCAGCAAAACGAGACGACGAAGGGACTCGCAAACCAAACTGGCCAAGTTCCTGGCCTCCTACCGAAACACCCCACATGCCACGACAAATGAAAGCCCAGCCGCACTGATGTTCGGGAGGCCTCTCCGCACACGGCTGGACATCATGAAGCCAAACAGGCGTAATGAAGTGCTGAACAAACAAGCCAAGATGCTCTCCGGTGGCCGGGAGCGCCATCTCCAAACAGGACAGGAAGTGATGGTGCGAGACTACAGAAGAGGAGGGAAATGGACAAGAGGGACCGTACACACACAAACGGGACCCAGAACTTACCAGGTTCAAGTGAGCCCAGACATAATGTGGCGGTGTCACATTAACCAAATGCATTCCACGGAAAACAGCACAACAATCGAGAGAGAACAGGCACAGAGAGACCCTGAGAGTGACACACAGGGAACTGTAGAGGGCGGTGGGGCAGTAAAGAGACCCCAGGCTGAAAGAAGGGAACGTGTTGATGAAGGTGCTGCTATAGCAGAAGCTATAATGGAACAAGCACACACTGAGGATGTTCAGGAGCCTCCAGACAATCCGAGGCGCTATCCAGAACGAAGGCACCGTCCACCAGACAGACTAGACTTATAAACAAACAAACAAAAACGAACTGTTCAAGTTCAAATTAAAAGATGGAAAATAACTACAACAAGTTCTGGGAAATGTTTCAGTTGTGGTTTGGTAAAAGTAACTCTGATTGTATAAGAGAAGGAATGTTATGTTCTGTTAATTACTGATGTCCCCTTTAAGGATGGAGCACCCTTGGTCATGCGCAGTGTTGTTCTATGTTATTCTGGTACTAACTCGTTTGAGTAAATGTGAAGCTCCAGTTCAATTGCTTGTATTCAGAGTCTTGCTTATTATATAAATAAGTACTAAATGTTAAGACACTACATTATAGATGACATCCCACACCATAGCAGGATAGCCTTTATGTCATTATTATAGATGACATTGCACACCGCTGCACGGAGCAGCATAGCCTTTATGTCATTATTATAGATGACATCCCACACCGTCGCAGCGTAGCCTTAATGTCATTATTATAGATGACATGGCACATATGTAACGGATGTGAAATGGCTAGCTAGTTAACATCTCTCGCTTTGAGACCTTGAAGTAGTGTTTCCCGCGGCTTTTGTGGAGTGATGGGTAACGATTCTTCGTTGGTGACTGTTGTTGATGTGTGCAGAGGGTCCCTGGTTCGCGCCCTGTATGGGCGAGGGGACAGTTTAAAGTTATACTGTTACATTGATGCTGTTGACCCGGATCACTGGTGTAGAGAAATGCTATTTCTTATGCAGGTGACCAAACTATTGTTGATAAAGGGCTACAACTCAGAGTTGAGCCTGTGGGGTCCCCTACAGGATAGCTCCCGCATTACACTAATGGCCAAAACCAGCGCACACACACATGATCTCCGTTGTAGCTGAACGTTGAATGCCCGAAGAGGATTCTACGATGACGGACAGACTACTGAGCCAATGGCGGAAGACTACAGACTACACCCCAGCTGAACCAATCCAAAGATCCGATCTTCCAGAATCAACCTACTTTCTTTTCTATATATTAGTGGTGTACTGATTGTAACGGTCTCTTCTTCGTCTGCGCTTCCGTACGAACCAGCGGGAGAGCCGTAATTAAGCTGTTCTAGATATCTTCACTCTGAATAAACTGTAGCTTGTCATACAATTTACCACCTTGTCTGAATCGATCCTTGACCGACTCGTCCGTCTACATATCCAATTTCTAACACTGGTTGCTGCGGAAAAGGAGGACTAACATCCCTACCGAAAAGTTGACGAAACAAAAAGGAGCAAGCAGGTATGATTTTCAAAACTCATGCTTCCTACACTTTATATTGTCTGAAAATTAAATCTATTTTTTACTAAACTGCGTTACCCACTCCAGTCAGCAGATGGCGGTCTGAGGCTTTAAGGCAATGCTGTTAGTGTGACGTATAATCTAGTGGACGGGACGCTTCTTTCAACAGCAGCAACAGTTAGTCAGACACCTCAGTAGCTTGCTAGACAAAATAGCCGAACCAATAAAGCTATTTAGACGCTTTCGTGTAAATTAGCCACTGTGTTTTAAAACCACTTCGTTCGTCAAGTTAGTTATCCGATTTAATTTCATATTTACTTTGTTGTTGTTATTGGTCAGCTAGCGGGCTGGTTAAGTTAGCATTAGCCTAGCTAGCTAGCTAACATCCCCGACCATGAGTTCACTAAGCTACTCTCCTCCTGCTAAAGAAGTGAAAGAGGAGGAGGAAGAGGAGGATATTACATTACATTACAAAAACAAGTAGAGGGTGAGGCTGTTACAGTGAAAGAAGATGAGAAAAGTTTAAGTGAAAGAAGAGGAAGACGCGTTCAGAGTGAAAGAGGAGGAGTATGTTACAGTAAAGGAAGAGGAGAATGCAGTTTTTGGAGTGAAAGTGGGGGAGATGGCTGTCACGTCGAAAAAGGAGGAGGAAGAAGAGGAGGAAACTGGATATCTGGGCCCGGTTTCCCAAAGGCATCTTAATTATTAAGGCATTAAATGGTTCTAACGTTGAACGTGCCCTGATTAACACTAGTAAGTACTGTCTTAAAAACAGAGGCACAAACTCTGCGGTTGTTGAACTGATGTGTGGTGTTAAAGGCTAAATCTGCAATTGTTACATCCATATTTGGACTCTTAAATTATTAATTTATAGCCAATTTATAGCCATTGATTCTTGAAGAATATAGCGCATGCATGTTTACCCCATCAGAACCCCAAATAAACTTGTTTTACTCCAATGTTTAGAAACAATGTAAACCAACACTGTATAGCTTCAAAACATGGTTAAAACTATAATGTTGATATCATGGATGGTCAGTCCTTGCATCCATAGGTCTGTCTATGAATTTGAGACTAGTTACATTTCTCCAGCCCCATCATCACCTTATTACCAAAACAGAGGTGGAATTACAGCTTTGTTATTGTTTGAACTGCAGATTGATTGATTGATTGTTATGTGGACCTAGGATTTAAACAGAAGCAAAATGGCTGCCCAGAGACTTGGTTTGGTTAACAGCTGAGGGATGGGGGCTGGAGAAATGTAACCATTCTCAAATTCATAGGGACTCGTCAAGAAGTTCAGACATTTTGGCGTAACAGTTATAAGGTGTTGGCTTGACAGTCGCTGGACCCAGGTTTGAGTTCAGCTCAGTGCTACCCCCGAATTCACTACACTATGAATACTGGCCATCCATGAGGTCATAATGATAGTTTAACCAGGTTTCTAGGCTATATTTTTTATTTTTTTGAGGATTAATGTTTTAGTAAGGTAGCTTGTTGCACACAGGTGGTTGAGGAGTTACCTAGACGGGATCCAGGCAGCTGCTCTGGGCGAGGTGGGCAGCAGAGGGAGGGGCATGGAGCTGGGCGGGCGAGGTCTGGGGGAGGGAAGGAGAACCGACTGGGGGGTGGTTGGTAGTCTTGGGGCTGGGGACAGGGCGATGGGCGGTACGGGGAAACATGCAGGGACAGGGACGGAGGAAAACCCAGGGAGGCTAGCCAGAGTGGGGCAAGGGGGTGGAGGACCCCCAGGGGTCAGGGGGGCGGAGAGAGAGAGCCTAGAGGGGTTGGCCATGGTAGGGGACCTTGGGGCTACCATTGGATGTGGGGAGGAGGGTACAGATGGAGAGGTCATCCTGGCTGGGTTAAAAGCCAGTGGGTGTGGACTACACCCGTATAGGCTGGACAGAGAGCTGTCCAGAGGTTTCTAGGCTATTTAGTATATTCTAGAATTCAACCATGATGTTATAATGATAGTTTAACCAGGTCTCTAGGATATATAGTATATTCTAGAATTCATCCATGATGTCATAATGATAGTATTAACCTCATACAGCTACCCCCCTAATTTTTTCAATTTCTGAAGACATACCCAAATCTAACTGCCTGTAGCTCAGGCCCAGGACCAAGGATATGCATATTCTTGGTTTAATTTGAAAGAAAACACTCTGAAGTTTGTGTAAATGTGAATTGAATGTAGGATAATATAACACAATATATCTGGTTTAGATAATAAAATGAAAAAAACATGTTTTTTTCATTTTTATTGTTGTATCATCATCTTTCAAATGAACAAGACAAAACAAACATTCAGATAGGATGATGGGGACAATTTCAGTGAAAAACATAAGAGGCCATCAGTACTTGTGCAAAGTTTCAGAATGATAACTTCCAAAATGAGTGTGCTACATGACATTTATCATGAAGTCACCCAGGTGTCCCACACAATTTGCCCAAATGTACCCAAGTGGCCAAATTGGTGAAGTTATACATTTTGAATGGAATAACTATATAGAAAATACCAAAATGGTATTCTAACACCCCCCCCCCCCCCAAAGATGGAGAAAAACACATGGAAAAAAATATATACATTTACAAAATAACACTTTCAATATTTGGAAGACCCTCAGTCCTCTACACAATATTGTGCTGCTGATGCCAGGTGCCATAGCAGTCTCTTTCTGTAAAGCAGAGGGTCACCAAGCATGTGGTGCAGGTGATGGGGGACTTCATTTTGCAAAGAACACAGCAACGCCTCCATGCTGTGCTCTTTTGGCCCTGAGGCACATCCATGCCTGCAGAAATAAATTTGGTCAGATGAACACCACTTGTGGCAGGAGCTGGATGAACCAGCTTCAGTGGGGGATGGGCACCTTGGCACTGGGGGCTCCCATTCAGAGTCAATGTCACTGTGAAAGAAAATGTTCAGTTAGAATAGTTTCACATATGAGCCCTGTATCAACAGGTATAATAAACATATATATATATATATAGAGTACAGGGAACATAAGGTTGAATATATTATTATAGACCTGCTAGATCTACTGTCTCATTTATATTATGACAGACCAGCAAGATCTACTGTCTATTTTATATTATGACATTTCAGCTAGATCTACTGTCTCTATTATATTATGACAGACCAGCTAGATCTACTGTCTTTATTATATTACAACAGACCAGCTGTATCTACTGTCTCCATTTCACTTTGGCCATTGTTGTGGGCCTGCCCTCCCCTCAACAGCCTCAAATAGGCTATTTCATGTGGGGGTGGGGTGGGGTGGAGCGGCAGACACACACATCTCGGCCATGTTCCCTTTAATCCACAATACGTATATATACACACACAATGTATAGCCAACATGTACTTTACACATTTCATTACATTTTTATATATTGCTTTTTTTTGGGGGGGGGGGCTTTATTGTAGGCTATTTTTACATAGTTGGCAATGACAATAAAATATACTTTGAAATTTGTATAATTTCATTGAGATTTAGATTGTCTGTGATTAATCTACATTCTATGATTTTGAAATGCTATTATAAATTAAATGAAACTGTTCCACAAAAATGTGCAAATGAAAATCATAACCGGCATGCAAATTGGTAGATATGGTAAGATAAATTTGCACTCCAAATGTAAGTTGCTGAATGCTTGTGTAGCCTATTACCAGCAACGTCAGAATTTACCAAGGCCAGCAGGATGAGGTGGTTTAGGAAGAGTTTCTTCTCTTCTGGTTGGGCGATATTGATGTAATGGCATGAAAATAAATTGGCAGAATATTATACAATGACAGACCAGCTAGTAGGCTGGTTTTTAATATTGTAGTATGAGTATTTTAATGATGTCAGAATATAGAACCCCAAATGTTTTCCCCCTGTTCTATTGATTTTAGCCTCAGGGGGGAAATCCAGGCTCTGAATTGAAATAGTACTATTTATGTGATTTCACAAAAATTGACCAACACAAAGAGTTGTGTTACACTTACCATGTTGGTGATCAACTTGAATCAAAATGCAGCTAGCTGTTTTCTACAAATTGTCCTCTAACCAGTGATGTACACATTATTCCCAGATTCTGTGTGGTTTTTGAGCTGTTATTTTTAACAAGTTCTACCACTTAAAAAGATGAGAGGCCTGTAATTTTCATCATAGTTACACTTCAACTATGACAGACAAAATGAAAAAAAAAATCCAGAAACTCATATTGTAGGATTTTTAATGAGTTTATTTGCAAATTATGGTGGAAAATAAGTATTTATTCACCTACAAACAAGCAAGATTTCTGGCTCTCACAGACCTGTAACTTCTTCTTTAAGAGGCTCATCTGTCCTCCACTTGTTACCTGTATTAATGGCAGAGAGAATAAAGTAGATGTCACGGGTCAAAATTTTGATTGATGACCCTATGTGAACCTATGTGAACTCTATGTGAACCCTATGTAGTGATGACGTGTGCATGTCTTCTGGTCAGGCAAGCCTGGTTAGGTGGGGGCTATGGGGTGAGTAAGGGTCCATTTGACAGGCCGTTAATGATTGATGACCCAAGCCTGATTTATGACCCTATGTAATGATTTATGACCCTATGTCATGTAGAAGGGTGTATGCCCAGGGGGGTTGGTGGGGTTGAGTAAGTGATCATGTGTCAGGTCAACCTGTTACTGTTTCTCACGGTTTGGGTTGGTTAAGGCCCCTTATAAAGCCGCTGAACAATACCTGTTTAAGAGTGCACAAGATCTTAAGAATAACCATGGAATTTGGGATCGGTACCAAAGCAGTGATGACTGTAACAACTGAAACAGGCCTTCGGGTTGCCCATAGAGCAAGGGCAAAGTATCAACCAGCAATATATGATGCGCCAAAAAAACGTTTTTTAAATGTGTATAGAACCCAAATACCGCCAGCAAATGCTCTGACAGATCAAGTGTTGATGTCTAATGGCCAGCAGTGGGGGTATCGGTTTGATTACCTGGCCTGTAGAGTGACCCTCTATACGGTAGATGAAGGAGAAGAATATACAGACCAGACTGTAGGCTTGGAATATGGTGTTGAAGACTGGTCGGTTTTTCGCAAGGTTGTGTGTCCTGAACTGAGCCTTATCACCAAGGGGTATAGTGTGTTCACGGGCCACGAGACCCGTTGGGAAGGTACCCCGGACTCCTCAGGACAAATATTTCACAGGGTGAAAATACAAAGAAAGAATGGCCGACCGTGCGGCAGCGTGGAGTTCTATATCGGCACCGAGGCAATCCGAAACCACAAACTTAGGGGTGGGGGCCTGACTGGGGATACCCGACTGCGTCTGCTTATTCCTTTTAACAGTTGGGATGTACTGGAATTGAAAATGTTGCAACCGTTGGATGCTCTCTTTGTACAGAGCCAACAGCGTCAGAGCCTTGTTCATTTAAAGAAGTGCATAATATATACGAATCGTAAAGATTACGATGCAAAAGAGCCTCAAGAAGATACAGCGTCAGAAGAAAACTAAGTAAGCGGATGCTTTAACCCCGCCCCCCCAGATACCCAAGGGCCTTGTTCTACAATAAAAAGAAAAAAAGCAGCCAGTTCTTCATTTCAGCATACACCATGGATCTCCAGACCATCTACGAGGAAGCCACTACGTCATGGGGGCCCGACACTAAAGACTCTATGCCACGAAGCCCTACACTCTACGCACCCCTGGCAAGACCCGTGACACCCCCGACATTTACCCAGCCTGAGGATGTGTTTGATGGGGTGGCCAGTACTGTTTTTGTGGATACAATCAAGGCCTCTGTAGCTACACTTTTAAACGTGGTGATTGGCGAATATATACGAGAAAAATGCATCGGCTGTGAGATCAATCATCCCAGCCAGCGTCGTCATCCTTGCCTCTACGACCCTCCTAGATACTACTTTTTCAATCATTTTGAGGAGCTGGTGAAAAGACTGTGGTCCTGCCGTTTTATACCAGCGCTGGTCATCGCCCTGGAGTCTATGGGTATTGCGCCATCTATCCCTAGAGTTTACGGGGTAACCGAAGCCTTCCTACATGAACTGAAGGAGGCCCTCTTCATCCATGAGAAACTCAAAGAAATCCGACACACCCTGGTGGACGACAACAAATACAGGGAAGCTGTGATGGCTGATGTGATGCTTTTCTGGCTCAATAAATCCCAAGAGACCGAGTGACATTTTGTTTATTTAGAGCTATGGGTAACTATGTGTCTACGATGTTTGAGCGAATAAATACATTTTTTCTTTTGAGAGACCTTACAAATGTTATGCATCAGATTATTGAAAATAAAGTGAACAATGTAAAGTTCTACACAACCCACAATACAGGGGTTATTGTAGAGCGTGTGTTAAAAATGGAGCAAATCATGAAACATGTCCGACATACGGGCGAGAGTTTACAATGGTCACATATGGTATCAAGGCTTGTTGAGGATTCTGAAGAACTAGAAATAACTTTGGCTAAGATTTTACATTATTTGTTTGAACCACCCTTTAATGTGAATGTGTATCATATTTGTTGTTTATATACTTATATATCAGACGTGTGTGTTTTAAAAATTCAGCGAAACAAACCTGTAAATCTAAACAATATATACAGGGTGTTGCATGCTGTGATTGTTGAGAAAACGGGGACTTGTATCTTGCAACAAATCCTGAATTGTCTGTATACGTAATAATTGTTGCATTCTTAAAATAAAAATTCACAAACTGAAATGTTGTCGTTATATGAAAGTGGCTCATTACAGTTATTGTACCTCAGAGAGGCAAGAAGGATGGCTGAGCAGCTGTTGAAAAACATATATTATAATCCCTCTAACCCCGGGTCTTATGGGGGTAAAGAGCGTTTACAGAGAGCTATAGTCGAAGAAACAGGTAGTCTGTTAAGCGATGCTAAAGTGAATGAATGGTTATCAGAGCAAGATGCCTACACTCTACATAAACCTGTAAGAAAACATTTTCCAAGAAATAGAGTTTTTTCTACGCATCCATTATCCCAATTTCAGGCGGATCTATGTGACATGCAGTCCCTTGCCGATAAAAATGATGGAAATCGCTACATGCTAACGGTTATAGATATTTTCTCTAAATTAGCCTATGTAAGGGTGTTAAAAAATAAGAGCGGGGCAGAGGTGACCAGGGCCTTTGAATCGATCTTGAAGGCAGGAGGCGCCCCCAAGAAAGTGCAGACGGATGGCGGAAAAGAATTTTTTAATCAAACATTTCAGAAGCTAATGAATAAGTATAATATAGTACATTTTGCTACAGGCTCTGATTTGAAAGCTTCGGTTGTGGAACGCTTTAATAGGACTTTGAAAGAGCGGATGTGGCGCTATTTTACAGCTCACAACACCAACCGATATACAGACATAGTTCAGGATTTAGTAAACGGTTACAACCACAGCTACCATAAGACTATACGTATGAAGCCCTCGGAGGTCTCTTCGGAAAACTCTTTTCAAGTCTTTAAAAATATGTATGGTTTGTTCCCACTTCGCCGTAAGAAAAAAATGACTTTTAAATTCCTAGTGGGTGACTTGGTGCGTATATCAAAGTTGAGGGGTGTTTTCGACAAAAAATACGAACAAGGCTTTAGCTCGGAGTTGTTTACCGTTACCGAATGTCTGCCACGCATTCCGCCGGTCTACAAATTAAAAGATTATGACGGGGATCTTATAGAGGGATCTTTTTATGAGAAGGAATTACAGAAGGTCCAGTTGGGTAAAGACAAAGTCTTTCACGTGGAGGAGATTCTAGATCAGAAGAGAGAAAAGGGTAAAAAATGGTTGCTGGTCCGCTGGAAAAACTGGCCTCAAAAGTTCAACAGTTGGGTATTGGAGCAGGATGTGGTGGAGGCAACGGGGGTTAATTTAAACCCCTAGTCATGATAACTAGCGCATCATTCGCGTGTACACAGTTGGGCATCATGGAACACAGCGGCTTCTACCTGACTCTCCCCAGTAATGCGTCGGCACAGATATATCGTAATAATCAGAGTTCGAAGTATACAACCAATTTTCCAAAGCCTATAGAGTTATCAGAGGCTTGGGAAGTAGGTCTCAGCGAGATTACATACCCCCATAGTTGGTATAATATCAAAGCTAAGGACCGTGATTTTTATTGCAAAAGGTTCTCGGAACCTGCGAAACTTATTAAGCTTAAAAAAGGTTTCTATAGAACCGTCGACAGGATCGTCTCAGAGTTGAATGAACACCTAACCCTGAACAAGATGGAAATATTCCTATTCTACAATCCAATCCATAAAAGGATACAAATCTCAGGGCCTGCTAACGGAGGTATAAAGACCAGCGGTAATTTATCCTACATGTTGGGGATGGGTCCCAATAAATGGACGTATGTGAACGATAAATTATTCCCATTCCCTGCGGATATACATGCAGGCTTTTACAACATATTTGTCTATACCGACATCATAACCTATCAAAGGGTCGGAGACAGCTGTGTGCCCCTCCTGCGAACAGTTCATATAGACGGCAAGGATGGGGACATCGTCACTGTCAATTATGACAAGCCGCACTACGTACATGTCAGCAAGAACTATATTGAAAACATTCTGGTTGAGCTTAAAACGGATCAGAACGAAAACATTGAATTTACTTATGGTAAAACGATTGTAAAACTCCACTTTAGACCCACCAAAACCTCTCTACATATATAATAGCTGTATTATATTTATAAACATAATACAAATAAAAGGGTTATGGAGCACCATCAGCTCGACCCTAACCGTTATGTTTCATACTATGTGGATCAAGTGGGTAATGGACTACCAGGATATCATGGAGCGCCGACAATGTATGGTTCGGGGATAGGAGGTATATTCCGTAACCTCTTCAGGATGGTTTTACCGTTTATGAAGAGAGGCTTCAGCATAGCCAAACCACATTTAAAATCAGCGGCTAAAAATATAGTAAGTGAGGTTGTAGCCAATGCTATGACCCGAAGGGCGTCACCAGAGGTGGAGCATCAAGAAGGCTCGGGGCTTATGATATTGTCTCGAAGGCCAAAAAAGAGACCCCCTGGTTTAAGGCGTAGACCTGCACCTAAAAAGCGGCGGTTAACTGTTAAAAGAACCTCAGTAAGTCAAAGACGGGGTAAAGTGAGGAGGTCTGTACCAAAACAGGCTAAAAGAATACTAGGAAGTATTTTCTAAAAGAATAAGTGACATGGCTCTTTTACATCGAATGTCCTCTGAAGCTATAAAGACAGAACTTGATCTTTTCACGGCACCGTTAACGCAGCATTCAATAGATAGATCCAGTTATGTGGAGATAGCCCCTCTCTCTGCTATTACCGATAACGGGCCTATCGAATTTTTCATACCAGGCCATGGTGACAACTATCTGGACCTCAACAACACCTTGGTGCATTTACGTCTAAAAGTGACCAAAAGAGATGGGTCTAATATTGCAGACGATGCCAAAGTGAGTCTCATTAATTACCCCTTGGCCACCATTTTCTCCCAAGTTGATGTGACTTTGGGTGAACGCCTAATCAGTCAAAGCAGCGCTACATACCCTTATAGAGCCATCATGGAGTGTTTACTAAACTACTCCGAAGACACTCTCAAAACCCAATTTAGCACCGGGCTGTTTAGCAAGGATACTGCAGGAGCCTCTATGGAATCGACAGACCCTTCCACCGGTGCAAACAAAGGACTAGCGGCACGAGCTCGCTACTGCGCCGAATCTCGAGAGTTTCATTTGCTAGGCCCTATACACTCTGACATTTTCTTTCAAGAACGGTTACTCTTAAATTCGGTTGATTTAAGATTAAAATTAACCAGGGCCAAGGATGATTTTTGCCTGATGTCTCCCCAAGACGGGGATTTTAGTTTGAAAGTGTTGGGGGCAACCCTTTTTATTAAAAAAGTATCTGTATCTCCGGCCGTGCGCCTGGGTCACTCACATGCTTTGATGAAAGGAAATGCCCTTTACCCTCTCCAAAGAATTACCATGAAAACCTTTAGCATACCTGTGGGCAGTAGAATCTGCAGTCAAGAAAACCTATTTCTAGGCCCTTTACCTAGATATGTGGTTATAGGTCTGGTTGATCACGCCTCTAATACGGGCAGTTTAGATAAAAACCCCTTTAATTTTCAGCACTTCAATGCAGAGTATGTAGCGCTCTGTCAGGACGGACGTCAGGTTCCGGCGAAGGCTTTCCAACCACAATTTAATAACAACATATCTGTGCGAGAATTTTACAATCTATTCCTGGCTACAGGGCGACATCTAAAAGATCTCTCTTTACCTATTGACAGAAATGATTTTGCAGAGGGTTACACATTGTATGCTTTCAATTTATCACCTGATGATGACACCTCAGGAAATCTGTCTGTGGTGTCCCAAGGTAACCTCAGGCTGGAAATGCGTTTCCGTACACCTTTAACCTGTACAGTTAGCATGATTGTTTACGCATGCTCTGATTCAATCTTGGAAGTGAATGCCCGAAGACAGGTCTTAGTGGATTATTATTAAGGACCTTTGAACAAAGACATGAATACCCAAGAGTTGGACGGGCTCATGAGCCGCTTGATTGGAAAACAATTTTGTGGAGTGTTGGCTTGTGATGAATTACCTATGGAGATATGGTCTGAGAGGCCTGCAATGTTTATTGTCAATACCCATCCTAAACACATGCCTGGTGAACATTGGCTAGCTATGACATTAGAACAGGAAGGTGGACGAAAAATCTCAACTTTTTTTGATTCCTATGGCTTTCCCCCCGGTTTTTCACATTTCCCTAAATCTATTAAAGATTTTTTGACCCTAAACGGTACAAAGATCTACTACAACATCAAACAAGTGCAAGATAACCTTTCCACTACATGCGGTCACCACTGTGTATTTTACCTGTGCCAAAGAGCCCGGGGAGTTTCTTTTGAAGATGTTATGTCTCTTTATAAGGATGATTTAAGAAGTAATGATAACCTTGTATCTTGTTTTGTTAGAAAATATCAAAAGTGTTCAAATGTGTGTCCTTTAAGAACGCGTAATCAAGGCGTATGCTCACGTCATATGTTTCAAGAATGCCACAAATGTTAACTTGCTTATTTTTCAAATAAAAAATTTATTGAATTTAATCATAGTCATTCAAAAGTCATTTTCAAAAGTCTAACCACGCCGAGAGATCGGGTTTAGGAAAAGGTCCTGAGACGTTCATGGGAGTAAATGAGTTAGCATCATCGCTTTCATATGGGGCCGGTGTCGTTGGGGCATCTTTAGGGGTGCTGTATCTCGTTGAAGGCTTTTGTTTTAAAGCTTGAATCTGTTGACGAAGCTTATGGTTGGGTACACCGGAGAGGGGGATGTTGAGGATTGCCAGGGCCTTAAGAAACTGACGCCAGCCGGGAGGCCTTCGGTCATCAGCAACCTTGTGGGCAGCCGTGGTACTTTTAAGCAAGTCCTGCATATGGGACCCCCTAACCACAGAGCCCTGAAGGATAAACTCTCCAGAGTCGTTCCAAGCAGCTATCCCCTTTGAGTCTTTTATCTTGTTCATAATGTATTTAACATTCTTCCTGTTACGTAAAGGCACATGTGTCAGTAGGTCATGCATAACTTTATCTTCAAATGGCATTTGAGCTTCACCCGACATATTATCTCCACTAGGTAAGATCGACGGTACAGGCCTTACAGGGGCATGGCTATCGTTAGGTTCGACATCTGTTAAAGGGTCCGGTAGGGAAAGGGTTAAATGGTTAGTCTCTCTCTCCCCTTGCTTTACCCGAGTCAAATACCTTTGCATTAGGTTTGTGTATTTTTGAATCTTATCATAGGGGTTCAATCCTTTTCGGTTCAAAACATCCTTCATGGCCGTATCCAAATCATTTTCCGCTGTTTGTCTGATGTCTTCAGGACCCTGCATTTGTTTTTTAAGTCTATCCAACTCTTGTTGAGGCACCAAGTACATTTTAGTGGCCATCACACCACGTGTTCAACCCCCACGTCTGGCCGCAATAAGGCTGGTGATGAAGGGCACGGCTATACTGAGTAAAGGTAGAAGAAAACCCCCAGACTGTTGTATACTATGTCTTTTCTTTTGAAGACTGGCCCTTTTATTGGCAAAGAGTTTGATCGCTGTCTTTTGTCTCCTTAATTTTTTCAATTGGTTCAGGGTGAGTGGAATGCGTCCTTTGAGAAGATTCAAAGCAATCTCACATAGGGCTAATATGAGATCTGAAGAACAGCGACCCAAGATGGCCTTCCGTTCTTTAGCTGTAGAACCTACTAGCCTTCTCAAGAGGGGGAGGTTTCTTTTTAAACGCAGAGACATAGCGTTTACTTTTTAGGAAGGTATGCAGCAGGCCTCTCCCCCGGAAACAGCCCTGTACGTAGCCTAAGGTGTTCTGGAGTATTTGCTTTTAAATCCACGATTAAATAAGAAAATGGCTCTTTGGTAGCGTCCTCATAGCTCTCCATAAAGTATGATTTCCGTCCAGGGTACATCTGCTGAGCTAGAGTGCTAATTTGCAGTTTGTCTCTAGGATTTTTAAACAATACCATGTAGTTGGCATTCAAGCTAATGGTCCGACTATTTTTACCTTGGTGAAACACATTCTGGACCAAGTAAAGCACGGACAGGTTTCTATGATGAGTATATTGGGTAAAAGCTCGTGCAATTTCAGGGTGTTCGCTACCAGCAAATAGCATATCGTCCAAAACCAGCAGATTATTTACATGTGGGGGGAGAAGTTCATCATCAGACAGAGAATCGGGTATTCCTTCAACAAACTTGATTTTTATTGTCTTCAATAATTCATCATACAGAGGTTGGTAACATGAATAACACCATACAATATTGTCAGGCTTTTGAGATAACACATGTTCAGAATTCTCTAAAATACTTTTTACAAAAAAAGTTTTGCCACTGTTTGAAGGGCCTGCAATTAATGCTGAAAAAGGCAATTGTAGCCGGGGGTCAAAACCCTCGACAGCAGTCATAATATCTTAAGCTTTAAGACACACTGGGGCTTGTAGCATAAGTCAGTAGCCAAAGGGCAATGTGGTACCGTCAGGCAATAGCTGTCTCTTGTCATAGACTACCCTGAATCTTTTAGTGAGTGGTGCGTTTCTTAGATGGAACCCCTTTTTATCCCTCACTATTTTGTTGTAGGAGCTCAAAATCTCCAAGTCACTATTCTTGTCCTTTACGAACCCCTCGACCAAGCGCGTGATTGATTCCAAGTTTACACGCGGTGCATTTTCATAGTTTTGAGTCACGCCTTTGGCTTTCAACACCACGTGATTGGCTTTAGTCCTAAAAGCATAGCTTTTTGGACCACATGAGGACCATTCTGTAATATGGTCACCCTCTTCGAGTTCACTCGTTAAACCCCCAAGATAGTTGCTAAGTGGGGGGTCCAATCCCCCGGTTTGCTTACATAGACCACAGAGTCTGTGTCGTGGTAAAGAACCCGCCTCTGAAGCTGTTCCATGAGGGTGTACAGTTCAAGGCGGCCATAGGCTGTGGTAAATGCTGCAAGAAACACATTTACATTACCCGGGGGTAGAACCCACTTTTGGTGGCGCCTCCATTGCACCAAGGCAATGTCTTGACTCAAGAAGGAAAAAAGGAAATTTCGTATTGGTCCGAAAAAACAAATTCCAAAAATTCTTCGGGGTCTTTAATGATCGAAGTTGTTAGCATATTGCATCTCTGCGCTAATTTCCCCCAAAGGGAGTTCAAGTACAATTTCGACACATTTCTTTTGGTTTTGTTGACCTCTATTCTGTCAGGGTCAAGAAGTATGCCTTCTCTGTCATGGTAGTCTTGAATGTACTGGTCTTTACTTTCCTTGATCTGTGACCCGATGCAGGATAGCCTGAAGCCATCTGCTTGCAATCTCAAGAAGGTTTTGATGTACTCTTTAAAAAGTGTGTCTGATTTCCTGGAAAAGTTCCACACTTCAAAGATTTTGGCCACACGATACCCCTTCTCTAAAGCCTTAGAGAAATTCTACAGTTGACCCATACACCGGTCAGGGGCTCTTTCTTGATCTGTGTGATCACAGGGGTTTTCCTGGTTGTGGTTTTCACAGCATGTGCGACAAAGGGGAAAGAAAAGTTTTCCTTTAGGACCCTTGTAAGGCAACACAGGTATAAACAGCCCCCTAGGAGGGTAGACAGTCGCTTTGATTAAACCAAAATAATTTTGGGGTTCGTCAAAGTCGCTGTGAATATCTCAGCCACACTGTAGAGGAACTGAACCCACGGTCCTTTATACCAGTCTCTCAGCCCACCCTACACTCACTGTAGAGGAACTGAACCCCACGGTCCTTTATACCAGTCTCTCAGCCACATACCTCACTGTAGAGGAACTGAACCCACGGTCCTTTATACCAGTCTCTCAGCCACCACCTCACTGTAGAGGAACTGAACCCCACGGTCCTTTATACCAGTCTCTCAGCACACTACCTCACTGTAGAGAACTGAACCCACGGTCCTTTATACCAGTCTCTCAGCCACACTACCTCACTGTAGAGGAACTGAACCCACGGTCCTTTATACCAGTCTCTCAGCACACTACCTCACTGTAGAGGAACTGAACCCACGGTCCTTATACCAGTCTCTCAGCCACACTGTAGAGGAACTGAACCCACGGTCCTTTATACCAGTCTCTCAGCCTCACTGTAGAGGAACTGAACCCACGGTCCTTTATACCAGTCTCTCAGCCTCACTGTAGAGGAACTGAACCCACGGTCCTTTATACCAGTCTCTCAGCCACACTGTAGAGGAACTGAACCCACGGTCCTTTATACCAGTCTCTCAGCCACACTGTAGAGGAACTGAACCCACGGTCCTTTATACCAGTCTCTCAGCACACTACCTCACTGTAGAGGAACTGAACCACGGTCCTTTATACCAGTCTCTCAGCCACACTGTAGAGGAACTGAACCCACGGTCCTTATACCAGTCTCTCAGCCTCACTGTAGAGGAACTGAACCCACGGTCCTTTATACCAGTCTCTCAGCCACACTGTAGAGGAACTGAACCACGGTCCTTTATACCAGTCTCTCAGCCACACTACCTCACTGTAGAGGAACTGAACCCACGGTCCTTTATACCAGTCTCTCAGCCACACTGTAGAGGAACTGAACCCACGGTCCTTATACCAGTCTCTCAGCCTCACTGTAGAGGAACTGAACCCACGGTCCTTTATACCAGTCTCTCAGCCACACTGTAGAGGAACTGAACCCACGGTCCTTTATACCAGTCTCTCAGCCACACCTCACTGTAGAGGAACTGAACCCACGGTCCTTATACCAGTCTCTCAGCCACACACCTCACTGTAGAGGAACTGAACCCACGGTCCTTTATACCAGTCTCTCAGCCACACTGTAGAGGAACTGAACCCACGGTCCTTATACCAGTCTCTCAGCCACACTACCTCACTGTAGAGGAACTGAACCCACGGTCCTTTATACCAGTCTCTCAGCCTCACTGTAGAGGAACTGAACCCACGGTCCTTTATACCAGTCTCTCAGCCTCACTGTAGAGGAACTGAACCCACGGTCCTTTATACCAGTCTCTCAGCCACACTGTAGAGGAACTGAACCCACGGTCCTTTATACCAGTCTCTCAGCCACACTGTAGAGGAACTGAACCCACGGTCCTTTATACCAGTCTCTCAGCCTCACTGTAGAGGAACTGAACCCACGGCCTTTATACCAGTCTCTCAGCCTCACTGTAGAGGAACTGAACCACGGTCCTTTATACCAGTCTCTCAGCCTCACTACCACTGTAGAGGAACTGAACCCACGGTCCTTATACCAGTCTCTCAGCCCACTGTAGAGGAACTGAACCCACGGTCCTTTATACCAGTCTCTCAGCCACACTACCTCACTGTAGAGGAACTGAACCCACGGTCCTTTATACCAGTCTCTCAGCCACACTGTGTAGAGGAACTGAACCCACGGTCCTTTATACCAGTCTCTCAGCCACACTGTAGAGGAACTGAACCCACGGTCCTTTATACCAGTCTCTCAGCCACACTGTAGAGGAACTGAACCCACGGTCCTTTATACCAGTCTCTCAGCCACACTGTAGAGGAACTGAACCCACGGTCCTTTATACCAGTCTCTCAGCCACACTACCTCACTGTAGAGGAACTGAACCCACGGTCCTTTATACCAGTCTCTCAGCACACTACCACACTGTAGAGGAACTGAACCCACGGTCCTTTATACCAGTCTCTCAGCCACACTGTAGAGGAACTGAACCCACGGTCCTTTATACCAGTCTCTCAGCCTCACTGTAGAGGAACTGAACCCACGGTCCTTTATACCAGTCTCTCAGCCACACTACCTCACTGTAGAGGAACTGAACCCACGGTCCTTTATACCAGTCTCTCAGCACTCACTGTAGAGGAACTGAACCCACGGTCCTTTATACCAGTCTCTCAGCCACACTACCTCACTGTAGAGGACTGAACCCACGGTCCTTTATACCAGTCTCTCACCACACTACCACACTGTAGAGGAACTGAACCCACGGTCCTTTATACCAGTCTCTCAGCCACACTGTAGAGGAACTGAACCCACGGTCCTTTATACCAGTCTCTCAGCCTCACTGTAGAGGAACTGAACCCACGGTCCTTTATACCAGTCTCTCAGCCACACTGTAGAGGAACTGAACCCACGGTCCTTATACCAGTCTCTCAGCCCATACCACACTGTAGAGGAACTGAACCCACGGTCCTTTATACCAGTCTCTCAGCCACACTACCTCACTGTAGAGGAACTGAACCCACGGTCCTTATACCAGTCTCTCAGCCACACTGTAGAGGAACTGAACCCACGGTCCTTATACCAGTCTCTCAGCCACACTGTAGAGGAACTGAACCCACGGTCCTTTATACCAGTCTCTCAGCCACACTACCTCACTGTAGAGGAACTGAACCCCACGGTCCTTTATACCAGTCTCTCAGCCACACTGTAGAGGAACTGAACCCACGGTCCTTTATACCAGTCTCTCAGCCACACTACCTCACTGTAGAGGAACTGAACCCACGGTCCTTTATACCAGTCTCTCAGCCACACTGTAGAGGAACTGAACCCACGGTCCTTTATACCAGTCTCTCAGCCTCACTGTAGAGGAACTGAACCCACGGTCCTTTATACCAGTCTCTCAGCCACACTGTAGAGGAACTGAACCCACGGTCCTTTATACCAGTCTCTCAGCCACACTGTAGAGGAACTGAACCCACGGTCCTATATACCAGTCTCTCAGCCTCACTGTAGAGGAACTGAACCCCACGGTCCTTTATACCAGTCTCTCAGCCACACTGTAGAGGAACTGAACCCACGGTCCTTTATACCAGTCTCTCAGCCACACTGTAGAGGAACTGAACCCACGGTCCTATATACCAGTCTCTCAGCCTCACTGTAGAGGAACTGAACCCACGGTCCTTTATACCAGTCTCTCAGCCACACTGTAGAGGAACTGAACCCACGGTCCTTTATACCAGTCTCTCAGCCACACTGTAGAGGAACTGAACCCACGGTCCTTTATACCAGTCTCTCAGCCACACTGTAGAGGAACTGAACCCACGGTCCTTTATACCAGTCTCTCAGCCACACTGTAGAGGAACTGAACCCACGGTCCTATATACCAGTCTCTCAGCCACACTGTAGAGGAACTGAACCCACGGTCCTTTATACCAGTCTCTCAGCCACACTACCTCACTGTAGAGGAACTGAACCCACGGTCCTTTATACCAGTCTCTCAGCCACACTACCTCACTGTAGAGGAACTGAACCCACGTTCCTATATACCAGTCTCTCAGCCACACTACCTCACTGTAGAGGAACTGAACCCACGGTCCTTTATACCAGTCTCTCAGCCACACTACCTCACTGTAGAGGAACTGAACCCACGTTCCTTTATACCAGTCTCTCAGCCACACTGTAGAGGAACTGAACCCACGGTCCTTTATACCAGTCTCTCAGCCACACTGTAGAGGAACTGAACCCACGTTCCTTTATACCAGTCTCTCAGCCACACTGTAGAGGAACTGAACCCACGGTCCTTTATACCAGTCTCTCAGCCACACTGTAGAGGAACTGAACCCACGGTCCTTTATACCAGTCTCTCAGCCACACTACCTCACTGTAGAGGAACTGAACCCACGGTCCTTTATACCAGTCTCTCAGCCTCACTGTAGAGGAACTGAACCCACGGTCCTTTATACCAGTCTCTCAGCCACACTACCTCACTGTAGAGGAACTGAACCCACGGTCCTTTATACCAGTCTCTCAGCCTCACTGTAGAGGAACTGAACCCACGTCCTTTATACCAGTCTCTCAGCCCACTGTAGAGGAACTGAACCCACGGTCCTTTATACCAGTCTCTCAGCCACACTACCTCACTGTAGAGGAACTGAACCCACGGTCCTTTATACCAGTCTCTCAGCCACACTGTAGAGGAACTGAACCCACGGTCCTTTATACCAGTCTCTCAGCCTCACTACCTCACTGTAGAGGAACTGAACCCACGGTCCTTTATACCAGTCTCTCAGCTCACTGTAGAGGAACTGAACCCACGGTCCTTTATACCAGTCTCTCAGCCACACTGTAGAGGAACTGAACCCACGGTCCTTTATACCAGTCTCTCAGCCACACTGTAGAGGAACTGAACCCACGGTCCTTTATACCAGTCTCTCAGCCACACTGTAGAGGAACTGAACCCACGGTCCTTATACCAGTCTCTCAGCCTCACTGTAGAGGAACTGAACCCACGGTCCTTTATACCAGTCTCTCAGCCACACTACCTCACTGTAGAGGAACTGAACCCACGGTCCTTATACCAGTCTCTCAGCCACACTACCTCACTGTAGAGGAACTGAACCCACGGTCCTTTATACCAGTCTCTCAGCCACACTGTAGAGGAACTGAACCCACGGTCCTTTACCAGTCTCTCAGCCTCACTGTAGAGGAACTGAACCCCACGGTCCTTTATACCAGTCTCTCAGCCTCACTGTAGAGGAACTGAACCCACGGTCCTTTATACCAGTCTCTCAGCCACACTACCTCACTGTAGAGGAACTGAACCCACGGTCCCTTTATACCAGTCTCTCAGCCTCACTGTAGAGGAACTGAACCCACGGTCCTTTATACCAGTCTCTCAGCCACACTACCTCACTGTAGAGGAACTGAACCCACGGTCCTTTATACCAGTCTCTCAGCCACACTACCTCACTGTAGAGGAACTGAACCCACGGTCCTTTATACCAGTCTCTCAGCCACACTGTAGAGGAACTGAACCCACGGTCCTTTATACCAGTCTCTCAGCCTCACTGTAGAGGAACTGAACCCACGGTCCTTTATACCAGTCTCTCAGCCACACTGTAGAGGAACTGAACCCACGGTCCTTTATACCAGTCTCTCAGCCACTACCACACTGTAGAGGAACTGAACCCACGGTCCTTTATACCAGTCTCTCAGCCACACTACCTCACTGTAGAGGAACTGAACCCACGGTCCTTTATACCAGTCTCTCAGCCACACTGTAGAGGAACTGAACCCACGTCCTTTATACCAGTCTCTCAGCCACACTGTAGAGGAACTGAACCCACGGTCCTTTATACCAGTCTCTCAGCCACACTACTCACTGTAGAGGAACTGAACCCACGGTCCTTTATACCAGTCTCTCAGCCACACTGTAGAGGAACTGAACCCACGGTCCTTTATACCAGTCTCTCAGCCACACTACCTCACTGTAGAGGAACTGAACCCACGGTCCTTTATACCAGTCTCTCAGCCACACTGTAGAGGAGGAACTGACCCCACGGTCCTTTATACCAGTCTCTCAGCACACTGTAGAGGAACTGAACCCACGGTCCTTTATACCAGTCTCTCAGCCACACTGTAGAGGAACTGAACCCACGGTCCTTTATACCAGTCTCTCAGCCACACTGTAGAGGAACTGAACCCACGGTCCTATATACCAGTCTCTCAGCCACACTGTAGAGGAACTGAACCCACGGTCCTTTATACCAGTCTCTCAGCCACACTGTAGAGGAACTGAACCCACGGTCCTTTATACCAGTCTCTCAGCCACACTGTAGAGGAACTGAACCCACGGTCCTATATACCAGTCTCTCAGCCACACTGTAGAGGAACTGAACCCACGGTCCTTTATACCAGTCTCTCAGCCACACTGTAGAGGAACTGAACCCACGGTCCTTTATACCAGTCTCTCAGCCACACTGTAGAGGAACTGAACCCACGGTCCTATACCAGTCTCTCAGCCACACTGTAGAGGAACTGAACCCACGGTCCTTTATACCAGTCTCTCAGCCACACTACCTCACTGTAGAGGAACTGAACCCACGGTCCTTATACCAGTCTCTCAGCCACACTACCTCACTGTAGAGGAACTGAACCCACGTTCCTATATACCAGTCTCTCAGCCACACTACCTCACTGTAGAGGAACTGAACCCACGGTCCTTTATACCAGTCTCTCAGCCACACTACCACTGTAGAGGAACTGAACCCACGGTCCTTTATACCAGTCTCTCAGCCTCACTGTAGAGGAACTGAACCCACGGTCCTTTATACCAGTCTCTCAGCACACTGTAGAGGAACTGAACCCACGGTCCTTTATACCAGTCTCTCAGCCTCACTACCTCACTGTAGAGGAACTGAACCCACGGTCCTTTATACCAGTCTCTCAGCCTCACTGTAGAGGAACTGAACCCACGGTCCTTTATACCAGTCTCTCAGCCACACTACCTCACTGTAGAGGAACTGAACCCACGGTCCTTATACCAGTCTCTCAGCCTCACTGTAGAGGAACTGAACCCACGGTCCTTTATACCAGTCTCTCAGCCACACTGTAGAGGAACTGAACCCACGGTCCTTTATACCAGTCTCTCAGCCACACTGTAGAGGAACTGAACCCACGGTCCTTTATACCAGTCTCTCAGCCACACTGTAGAGGAACTGAACCCACGGTCCTTTATACCAGTCTCTCAGCCACACTACCTCACTGTAGAGGAACTGAACCCACGGTCCTTTATACCAGTCTCTCAGCCACACTACCACACTGTAGAGGAACTGAACCCACGGTCCTTTATACCAGTCTCTCAGCCTCACTGTAGAGGAACTGAACCCACGGTCCTTTATACCAGTCTCTCAGCCTCACTGTAGAGGAACTGAACCCACGGTCCTTTATACCAGTCTCTCAGCCACACTACCTCACTGTAGAGGAACTGAACCCACGGTCCTTTATACCAGTCTCTCAGCCTCACTGTAGAGGAACTGAACCCACGGTCCTTTATACCAGTCTCTCAGCCACACTACCTCACTGTAGAGGAACTGAACCCACGGTCCTTTATACCAGTCTCTCAGCCACACTACCACTGTAGAGGAACTGAACCCACGGTCCTTTATACCAGTCTCTCAGCCACACTGTAGAGGAACTGAACCCACGGTCCTTATACCAGTCTCTCAGCCTCACTGTAGAGGAACTGAACCCACGGTCCTATATACCAGTCTCTCAGCCACACTGTAGAGGAACTGAACCCACGGTCCTTTATACCAGTCTCTCAGCCTCACTACCACACTGTAGAGGAACTGAACCCACGGTCCTTTATACCAGTCTCTCAGCACACTACCTCACTGAGGAACTGAACCCACGGTCCCTTATACCAGTCTCTCAGCCACACTGTAGAGGAACTGAACCCACGTTCCTATATACCAGTCTCTCAGCCACACTGTAGAGGAACTGAACCCACGGTCCTTTATACCAGTCTCTCAGCCACACTACCTCACTGTAGAGGAACTGAACCCACGGTCCTTTATACCAGTCTCTCAGCCACACTGTAGAGGAACTGAACCCACGGTCCTTTATACCAGTCTCTCAGCCACACTACCTCACTGTAGAGGAACTGAACCCACGGTCCTTTATACCAGTCTCTCAGCCACACTGTAGAGGAACTGAACCCCACGGTCCTTATACCAGTCTCTCAGCCTCACTGTAGAGGAACTGAACCCACGGTCCTTTATACCAGTCTCTCAGCCACACTGTAGAGGAACTGAACCCACGGTTCTTTATACCAGTCTCTCAGCCACACTGTAGAGGAACTGAACCCACGGTCCTATATACCAGTCTCTCAGCCTCACTGTAGAGGAACTGAACCCCACGGTCCTTTATACCAGTCTCTCAGCCACACTGTAGAGGAACTGAACCCACGGTCCTTTATACCAGTCTCTCAGCCACACTGTAGAGGAACTGAACCCACGGTCCTATATACCAGTCTCTCAGCCACACTGTAGAGGAACTGAACCCCCGGTCCTTTATACCAGTCTCTCAGCCACACTGTAGAGGAACTGAACCCACGGTCCTTTATACCAGTCTCTCAGCCACACTGTAGAGGAACTGAACCCACGGTCCTATATACCAGTCTCTCAGCCACACTGTAGAGGAACTGAACCCACGGTCCTTTATACCAGTCTCTCAGCCACACTGTAGAGGAACTGAACCCACGGTCCTATATACCAGTCTCTCAGCCACACTGTAGAGGAACTGAACCACGGTCCTTTATACCAGTCTCTCAGCCACACTACCTCACTGTAGAGGAACTGAACCCACGGTCCTTATACCAGTCTCTCAGCCACACTACCTCACTGTAGAGGAACTGAACCCACGTTCCTATATACCAGTCTCTCAGCCACACTACTCACTGTAGAGGAACTGAACCCACGGTCCTTTATACCAGTCTCTCAGCCACACTACCTCACTGTAGAGGAACTGAACCCCACGTCCTTTATACCAGTCTCTCAGCCACACTGTAGAGGAACTGAACCCACGGTCCTTTATACCAGTCTCTCAGCCACACTGTAGAGGAACTGAACCCACGTCCTTTATACCAGTCTCTCAGCCACACTGTAGAGGAACTGAACCCACGTTCCTTTATACCAGTCTCTCAGCCACACTGTAGAGGAACTGAACCCACGGTCCTTTATACCAGTCTCTCAGCCACACTACCTCACTGTAGAGGAACTGAACCCACGGTCCTTTATACCAGTCTCTCAGCCACACTGTAGAGGAACTGAACCCACGGTCCTTTATACCAGTCTCTCAGCCACACTGTAGAGGAACTGAACCCACGGTCCTTTATACCAGTCTCTCAGCCTCACTGTAGAGGAACTGAACCCACGGTCCTTTATACCAGTCTCTCAGCCTCACTGTAGAGGAACTGAACCCACGGTCCTTTATACCAGTCTCTCAGCCTCACTACCTCACTGTAGAGGAACTGAACCCACGGTCCTTTATACCAGTCTCTCAGCCTCACTGTAGAGGAACTGAACCCACGGTCCTTTATACCAGTCTCTCAGCCACACTGTAGAGGAACTGAACCCACGGTCCTTTATACCAGTCTCTCAGCCACACTGTAGAGGAACTGAACCCACGGTCCTTTATACCAGTCTCTCAGCCACACTGTAGAGGAACTGAACCCACGGTCCTTTATACCAGTCTCTCAGCCACACTGTAGAGGAACTGAACCCACGGTCCTTTATACCAGTCTCTCAGCCACACTACCTCACTGTAGAGGAACTGAACCCACGGTCCTTTATACCAGTCTCTCAGCCACACTACCTCACTGTAGAGGAACTGAACCCACGGTCCTTTATACCAGTCTCTCAGCCACACTGTAGAGGAACTGAACCCACGGTCCTTATACCAGTCTCTCAGCCTCACTGTAGAGGAACTGAACCCCACGGTCCTTTATACCAGTCTCTCAGCCTCACTGTAGAGGAACTGAACCCACGGTCCTTTATACCAGTCTCTCAGCCCACTACCTCACTGTAGAGGAACTGAACCCACGGTCCTTTATACCAGTCTCTCACCTCACTGTAGAGGAACTGAACCCACGGTCCTTTATACCAGTCTCTCAGCCACACTACCTCACTGTAGAGGAACTGAACCCACGGTCCTTTATACCAGTCTCTCAGCCACACTACCACACTGTAGAGGAACTGAACCCACGGTCCTTTATACCAGTCTCTCAGCCACACTGTAGAGGAACTGAACCCACGGTCCTTTATACCAGTCTCTCAGCCTCACTGTAGAGGAACTGAACCCACGGTCCTTATACCAGTCTCTCAGCCACACTGTAGAGGAACTGAACCCACGGTCCTTTATACCAGTCTCTCAGCCTCACTACCACTGTAGAGGAACTGAACCCACGGTCCTTTATACCAGTCTCTCAGCCACACTACCTCACTGTAGAGGAACTGAACCCACGGTCCTTTATACCAGTCTCTCAGCCACACTGTAGAGGAACTGAACCCACGTTCCTATATACCAGTCTCTCAGCCACACTGTAGAGGAACTGAACCCACGGTCCTTTATACCAGTCTCTCAGCCACACTACCTCACTGTAGAGGAACTGAACCCACGGTCCTTTATACCAGTCTCTCAGCCACATGTAGAGGAACTGAACCCACGGTCCTTTATACCAGTCTCTCAGCCACACTACCTCACTGTAGAGGAACTGAACCCACGGTCCTTTATACCAGTCTCTCAGCCACACTGTAGAGGAACTGAACCCCACGGTCCTTTATACCAGTCTCTCAGCCTCACTGTAGAGGAACTGAACCCACGGTCCTTTATACCAGTCTCTCAGCCACACTGTAGAGGAACTGAACCCACGGTCCTTTATACCAGTCTCTCAGCCACACTGTAGAGGAACTGAACCCACGGTCCTATTACCAGTCTCTCAGCACACTGTAGAGGAACTGAACCCACGGTCCTTTATACCAGTCTCTCAGCCACACTGTAGAGGAACTGAACCCACGGTCCTTTATACCAGTCTCTCAGCCACACTGTAGAGGAACTGAACCCACGGTCCTTTATACCAGTCTCTCAGCCACACTGTAGAGGAACTGAACCCACGGTCCTTTATACCAGTCTCTCAGCATCACTGTAGAGGAACTGAACCCACGGTCCTTTATACCAGTCTCTCAGCCACACTGTAGAGGAACTGAACCCACGGTCCTTATACCAGTCTCTCAGCCACACTGTAGAGGAACTGAACCCACGGTCCTTTATACCAGTCTCTCAGCCACACTACCTCACTGTAGAGGAACTGAACCCACGGTCCTTTATACCAGTCTCTCAGCCACACTACCTCACTGTAGAGGAACTGAACCCACGTTCCTTTATACCAGTCTCTCAGCCACACTACCTCACTGTAGAGGAACTGAACCCACGGTCCTTTATACCAGTCTCTCAGCCACACTACCTCACTGTAGAGGAACTGAACCCCACGTTCCCTTTATACCAGTCTCTCAGCCACACTGTAGAGGAACTGAACCCACGGTCCTTTATACCAGTCTCTCAGCCACACTGTAGAGGAACTGAACCCACGTTCCTTTATACCAGTCTCTCAGCCACACTGTAGAGGAACTGAACCCACGTTCCTTTATACCAGTCTCTCAGCCACACTGTAGAGGAACTGAACCCACGGTCCTTTATACCAGTCTCTCAGCCACACTACCTCACTGTAGAGGAACTGAACCCACGGTCCTTTATACCAGTCTCTCAGCCACACTGTAGAGGAACTGAACCCACGTTCCTTTATACCAGTCTCTCAGCCACACTGTAGAGGAACTGAACCCACGGTCCTATATACCAGTCTCTCAGCCACACTGTAGAGGAACTGAACCCACGTTCCTATATACCAGTCTCTCAGCCACACTGTAGAGGAACTGAACCCACGGTCCTTTATACCAGTCTCTCAGCCACACTGTAGAGGAACTGAACCACGGTCCTTTATACCAGTCTCTCAGCCCACACTGTAGAGGAACTGAACCCACGGTCCTTATACCAGTCTCTCAGCCTCCACTGTAGAGGAACTGAACCCACGGTCCTTATACCAGTCTCTCAGCCTCACTGTAGAGGAACTGAAACCCACGTCCTATATACCAGTCTCTCAGCCACACTACCTCACTGTAGAGGAACTGAACCCACGGTCCTTTATACCAGTCTCTCAGCACCACTGTAGAGGAACTGAACCCACGGTTCCTTTATACCAGTCTCTCAGCCACACTGTAGAGGAACTGAACCCACGGTCCTTTATACCAGTCTCTCAGCCCCACACTGTAGAGGAACTGAACCCACGGTTCCTTTATACCAGTCTCTCAGCCACACTGTAGAGGAACTGAACCCACGGTCCTTTATACCAGTCTCTCAGCCACACTGTAGAGGAACTGAACCCACGTCCTTATACCAGTCTCTCAGCCACACTACCTCACTGTAGAGGAACTGAACCCACGGTCCTTTTACCAGTCTCTCAGCCACACTGTAGAGGAACTGAACCCACGGTCCTTTATACCAGTCTCTCAACTACCTCACTGTAGAGGAACTGAACCCCGGTCCTTTATACCAGTCTCTCAGCCACACTGTAGAGGAACTGAACCCACGGTCCTTTATACCAGTCTCTCAGCCACACTGTAGAGGAACTGAACCCACGGTCCTTATACCAGTCTCTCAGCCACACACTGTAGAGGAACTGAACCCACGGTCCTTTATACCAGTCTCTCAGCAACACTCACTGTAGAGGAACTGAACCCACGGTCCTTTATACCAGTCTCTCAGCACACTACCACTGTAGAGGAACTGAACCCACGGTCCTTATACCAGTCTCTCAGCCTCACTGTAGAGGAACTGAACCCACGGTCCTTTATACCAGTCTCTCAGCCACACTGTAGAGGAACTGAACCCACGGTCCTTTATACCAGTCTCTCAGCCCACTGTAGAGGAACTGAACCCACGGTCCTTTATACCAGTCTCTCAGCCACACTGTAGAGGAACTGAACCCACGGTCCTTATACCAGTCTCTCAGCCTCACTGTAGAGGAACTGAACCCACGGTCCTTTATACCAGTCTCTCAGCCACACTACCTCACTGTAGAGGAACTGAACCCACGGTCCTTTATACCAGTCTCTCAGCCACACACACTGTAGAGGAACTGAACCCACGGTCCTTTATACCAGTCTCAGCCACACTACCACCACTGTAGAGGAACTGAACCCCACGGTCCTTTATACCAGTCTCTCAGCACACTGTAGAGGAACTGAACCCACGGTCCTTATACCAGTCTCTCAGCCACACTGTAGAGGAACTGAACCCACGGTCCTTTATACCAGTCTCTCAGCCACACTAACTGTAGAGGAACTGAACCCACGGTCCTTTATACCAGTCTCTCAGCCTCACTGTAGAGGAACTGAACCCCACGGTCCTTTATACCAGTCTCTCAGCCACACTACCTCACTGTAGAGGAACTGAACCCACGGTCCTTTATACCAGTCTCTCAGCACACATACCACACTGTAGAGGAACTGAACCCACGGTCCTTTATACCAGTCTCTCAGCCACACTGTAGAGGAACTGAACCCACGGTCCTTTGCTATCGTTAGGTTCGACATCTGTTAAAGGGTCCGGTAGGGAAAGGGTTAAATGGTTAGTCTCTCTCTCCCCTTGCTTTACCCGAGTCAAATACCTTTGCATTAGGTTTGTGTATTTTGAATCTTATCATAGGGGTTCATTCCTTTTCGGGTCAAAACATCCTTCATGGCCGTATCCAAATCATTTTTCCGCTGTTTGTCTGATGTCTTCAGGACCCTGCATTTGTTTTTAAGTCTATCCAACTCTTGTTGAGGCACCAAGTACATTTTAGTGGCCATCACACCACGTGTTCAACCCCCACGTCTGGCCGCAATAAGGCTGGTGATGAAGGGCACGGCTATACTGAGTAAGGTAGAAGAAAACCCCCAGACTGTTGTATCTATGTCTTTTCTTTTGAAGACTGGCCCTTTTATTGGCAAAGAGTTTGATCGCTGTCTTTTGTCTCCTTAATTTTTTCAATTGGTTCAGGGTGAGTGGAATGCGTCCTTTGAGAAGATTCAAAGCAATCTCACATAGGGCTAATATGAGATCTGAAGAACAGCGACCAAGATGGCCTTCCGTTCTTTAGCTGTAGAACCTACTAGCCTTCTCAAGAGGGGGAGGTTTTCTTTTTTAAACGCAGAGACATAGCGTTTACTTTTTAGGAAGGTATGCAGCAGGCCTCTCCCCCGGAAACAGCCCTGTACGTAGCCTAAGGTGTTCTGGAGTATTTGCTTTTAAATCCACGATTAAATAAGAAAATGGCTCTTTGGTAGCGTCCTCATAGCTCTCCATAAAGTATGATTTCCGTCCAGGGTACATCTGCTGAGCTAGAGTGCTAATTTGCAGTTTGTCTCTAGGATTTTTAAACAATACCATGTAGTTGGCATTCAAGCTAATGGTCCGACTATTTTTACCTTGGTGAAACACATTCTGGACCAAGTAAAGCACGGACAGGTTTCTATGATGAGTATATTGGGGTAAAAGCTCGTGCAATTTCAGGGTGTTCGCTACCAGCAAATAGCATATCGTCCAAAACCAGCAGATTATTTACATGTGGGGGGAGAAGTTCATCATCAGACAGAGAATCGGGTATTCCTTCAACAAACTTGATTTTTATTGTCTTCAATAATTCATCATACAGAGGTTGGTAACATGAATAACACCATACAATATTGTCAGGCTTTTGAGATAACACATGTTCAGAATTCCTCTAAAATACTTTTTACAAAAAAAGTTTGCCACTGTTTGAAGGGCCTGCAATTAATGCTGAAAAAGGCAATTGTAGCCGGGGGTCAAAACCCTCGACAGCAGTCATAATATCTTAAGCTTTAAGACACACTGGGGCTTGTAGCATAAGTCAGTAGCCAAAGGGCAATGTGGTACCGTCAGGCAATAGCTGTCTCTTGTCATAGACTACCCTGAATCTTTTAGTGAGTGGTGCGTTTCTTAGATGGAACCCCTTTTTATCCCTCACTATTTTGTTTGTAGGAGCTCAAAATCTCCAAGTCACTATTCTTGTCCTTACGAACCCCTCGACCAAGCGCGTGATTGATTCCAAGTTTACACGCGGGTGCATTTTCATAGTTTTGAGTCACGCCTTTGGCTTTCAACACCACGTGATTGGCTTTAGTCCTAAAAGCATAGCTTTTTGGACCACATGAGGACCATTCTGTAATATGGTCACCCTCTTCGAGTTCACTCGTTAAACCCCCAAGATAGTTGCTAAGTGGGGGGGTCCAATCCCCCGGTTTGCTTACATAGACCACAGAGTCTGTGTCGTGGTAAAGAACCCGCCTCTGAAGCTGTTCCATGAGGGTGTACAGTTCAAGGCGGCCATAGGCTGTGGTAAATGCTGCAAGAAACACATTTACATTACCCGGGGGTAGAACCCACTTTTGGTGGCGCCTCCATTGCACCAAGGCAATGTCTTGACTCAAGAAGGAAAAAAGGAAATTTCGTATTGGTCCGAAAAAAACAAATTCCAAAAATTCTTCGGGGTCTTTAATGATCGAAGTTGTTAGCATATTGCATCTCTGCGCTAATTTCCCCCAAAGGGAGTTCAAGTACAATTTCGACACATTTCTTTTGGTTTTGTTGACCTCTATTCTGTCAGGGTCAAGAAGTATGCCTTCTCTGTCATGGTAGTCTTGAATGTACTGGTCTTTACTTTCTTGATCTGTGACCGATGCAGGATAGCCTGAAGCCATCTGCTTGCATCTCAAGAAGGTTTTGATGTACTCTTTAAAAAGTGTGTCTGATTTCCTGGAAAAGTTCCACACTTCAAAGATTTTGGCCACACGATACCCCTTCTCTAAAGCCTTAGAGAATTCTACAGTGACCCATACACCGGTCAGGGCTCTTTCTTGATCTGTGTGATCACAGGGTTTTCCTGGTTGTGGTTTTCACAGCATGTGCGACAAAGGGGAAAGAAAAGTTTTCCTTTAGGACCCTTGTAAGGCAACACAGGTATAAACAGCCCCCTAGGAGGGTAGACAGTCGCTTTGATTAAACCAAAATAATTTTGGGGTTCGTCAAAGTCGCTGTGAATAATTTCAGGATGCCCTATAGGATAGAATGAGGAACTCATTACATGAGGATATAGGGATGTAAAATCTACATAGCCTATTGTCTCGTCGGGTTGAGCTACATAACGCAATGTCAAAGCATTGGTCCGGCCTCCAAACAAGGCCTGTCGCGGTTCCAGGGGCTCTGGAGGGTCATAATGGGTAAGGAAGGCCTTAACACTAGGATCTACCTTTTTGAGGGCTGTCCATTCGTGCTCCCACAAAACCACAACTTTTAACCCGTAAGTAGCCTTTAAAGAATTCAGTTTGTCTTGAAACTCTTGGTACATTTCCCCAAAAGTCTTTTGGGTTAGGACACACAAGGTGTGGGGGACAAAGCATAATTTACAACCGTGGAAGAAACAACCGTTGTACTCATACACTGTCTCAACCCCGTCAATCTGTGTGTATCCATCTACATGGTAAGGCCCAAAAGCCTTCTCCCCCCGATTCAAAGCATGTTGGATAAAAATATCTTTATCCTGGGCCAAGTACTCCAACCATTGAATGGAACCACTAGAGTAGGCCTTGAATTGGCGTCGGTAGTTGTCTGGCGATGGGATAGCTATAGATTCAGGAGTTAGATAGTGTGTACGATAGGTTTTCATGCACGCTGATGCAATAGTTGTACAGCTCCAGGGGTCAATGCCCGCATCTTTGATTACCTCTTCTCTGAATCTGAGGCATCCTTCACGAAGTATAACAACGTCATTGTCACAGTATGATTCCATCTCTTTATGGAAATCAAAAGTGCCATGTCTTACGGTCTCGTACCATGTCATGAATCTCTCACGCTCTTTGGGAGACATTTGATCACACCCGTACATTTCGGGGGCTGGATAAGATCCTATATAATGTAGATTCTCCTCAGATGTGAAGAAATGAGGGAAATAGCCTTTGACAGAGTTTTCAAAACCCAAGGCCTCTGGCATTTGAGCCAATCTCATGGGTAAGAAGCTTAAGCTGTCAATGTATCTCTGTTTGAAGGCGGGGTCAACAAAGCATAATATTTTACTCCCTTGAGCTATGACACTGGGTGCCACGCCTTGCTGTATCAAAGGGTTCAGAAGCAGATAGGAGTCATAGGCCCTAGCATTGTGAGCTATAAACGTGAAGTTTCTGTACTGGGCTTTTCTAAAATGTTTTAGAAAGAGTCGGGCACAATCGGGTCCCTCGGCCGACCATTTTTCACCCTTGAAAGTCATGGTTGACACAAAAATAGGCAAATGAACCCCTGATTGCTGAGTTGTCTCAAAATCATAAAACACATATTTCTCTGTATGTTCATCTTCAGCCAAGGGCTGAATGTAACACTCATGTGTTACTTCTTGAACCGCTTCCGCGTCTCTGCTTTTCAAAGGACCTTTACAGATTGGGCAGTGTATAATTCCACAAACATGAGGTTTAGGGCTATCTATTTTAAGGTTGTAATTGCAATGACATTTTGGACATTTCTTGTTAATGTCACAACATCTTACAGATTTACATGCCCTGGGATGCCATGTTTCAGTTTTGTGTTTTTCGTAACAGTAGGCCGAACGACATGTGCGGTGACAATCCGCACAGGGGGTCAAGTTTAGCGGCTGCATAGGGCAATGTTTATCCAGACATACTGAACAGTTGTAACGGCACGAGTGCCCCCCCATGCGTGTGTAGCCGGTATGACAGGCTGGACAGACATATGGCGCGCCTAAAAAGGCTGTGATGTTAGTTACGGCATAGTAATGCTCATTTTGCACATAAAAGTACATAGTCTTAGGATGTGGTTCGGGTATATTTTGGAACTTGAGGAGAGCGTCATTAGCCCTACTGTGGTACAAAACCACAATCTTGATGTTCAGAAAGTTTTCAAATTTGACTATGTCTGAGAAAGCCACAGCATCCTGTATACCGAGACCCACCGCAGTTTGTAGCTCTCGAGCTTTATGTAACGCGGCTTGATCAGTACATCCTGGGCTGAGTAAGTGGGCCAAACCTATGGCAAAACATAGCTTATTACCTGGATTGTGAACGTTTATGAGATAGGCCCTTTTATTGCTTATGATTTCGGACTGCATTAAACTCTCGAGCTTTCGTCTCTGACCCCCGCCCCCTTGTGGTTGGCGTACTAATTGTACTACAAGTTCGAGGGTCCTATCTGCTAGCACGTTTAAATTTGACTGAACAAGGCGTTCTAGCAGTTTAACAAATTGTTCAAGCTCTGCTTCACCATTCTGTAAAATAAGCGATACCTTGCTCTGTAGACTGTCTCCACAAATTTCCAACTGTAAGAGATCCCTAGGTTCGCTATAATCTCTAATCCTCGCTAACAGTTCATTCAAAGTGTCCATAAGCATTACGTAAAACACAGCATATTCCCGAATCTGACCCCCCCATGCGAAATTGAAAAACTGGCGAACCTCAATATTGTTGAATTTATTTCGACGCAAAACATGTACACTTCGATCAAGACCTCCCCCCTCCAGATTTGCTAGGCAATTGTCCAACTGTTCAAAAACATCGTATTGGGTTTCAGACTCTTCGGACATTGGTGTTAAAGGCTGATTTATAGGTGTCTGGGGTGCCGAATTAAACCTAGCGCTCTCGTTCTGTACACTGATCTCAAGACCGCCCCCCTCCAGATTTGCTAGACATTTGTCCAACTGTTCAAAAACATCATATTGACTTTCAGACTCTTCGGACAATGTTGTTAAAGGCTGTCTTAGAGGTGTCTGTGGGGCCGAATTAAACCTAGGGCTCGCGTTAAGCTGGGTAATTAGAGATATGATGGTTTCGGGAATCTGTGTTAACATGTTTTCCTCGGAAGGCCCTGACTCATTCATACGTGTAATAATGTCTATGAGTTCGGAGGGAATCTGGGATAATAGATTTTCATCTATTGTCATTATGTCAATTACCCCCGAATCATTCATATGGTTAACTATATCTTGGAGCTCTGTAGGGATCCTGGCTAAGAGGGTTTCAATTGTCTCACTTTGGTCTATAGGGGGCGCCATCTGTCTAATTAAGGATGTGTGTGTGTGTGTGTGTGTGTTTACATGTGTGTTTTTTAACGGCGGTATTTGCTTGTTTTAGCCCTAATGTTTTTTAACATACGGGGTAGCTCGCTACGCCAGAATGACACATCCTGATTGTATTGATGCTCGAGTAGAATACACATGCGCCTCTGGAGTAGAGCCTTTCGTGATTTTAAACCCAGGGTAAACGCTTTGAAAAAACGTTCTTGGTCTATTTCAGAATCTGCTGTTTCCCCCACAGAATTGGCCGATTCAAGAAGGTTGGCAGCTTCACAGAACATCAAATCGTCTACCTCAGAAATGTCATTTAAATCTTTGACATCATCAGGTTTCGCTGGTGTCTTTGGAGCCTCCTCGGGGATGCTTGTCTGGGCATCCTCCGATGTTTGTGCGTTGTGTTCATAAGCCGGTGAGGAGTCTGAAATAAAAATAATACATACACAAATAGGTTATTAACCCTAAAATATGTTAAAAATGCCAAATACATTTCAGATATAAGCCTATATATTAACAATACATTAATTAAATACCTCGGCTTTTTTGACGAGGGCTGTTCTGAAGAAGCTCTGAAACCAGGGGCTGTTGTCTTTGTTCAACCTGTATTACAGCATCTGCAGGTTCGGTAGATGGTGAGCCTGAAAAAAACAAACAAACAAACAAAAAACAGCATTAGGCCTTGTTTTAACATATTAAAAAAATATATAAATATTAAAATAATAATATATATAAATAATAATATATAATTGATTCATACCTAGTCCTTGGAACGACGTCTCGTGAATATCGGCCAAGTAGAATTGTTCGGGTGAAGCGGAACTGTGGATCTGAGCACTAATTATCCTTTGGTGTTTAGAAATATGGGGGACAACGTTGTCCTGGCCAAGGGGAGTTGACCTGCCGTTTAAAGTCTCTGTTCGCTGCTTTTGTGTAAATACATCCTGGGAGTAGGGCAGAATTGTCTCGTAGTCATATGCTTCGCAGAAACCGTTCAGGCTCCATAGGGCATCGTTTAACCTTCTAGGCTTTAGGTCCTCTGTAAACATATAAAATAACTTTTAATATAAGATGCCCACACTTTTTGTTTTTAAGATATAAATATTTTTATGTATGGAATTCTTGGAGCTTACTTACGTTGACAATTCAGGGCAGGCGTTTGTTTGTCGGCACTTTGTTTCGGAGCCCCATTGGATGGTTCGAGCTCAGTTATACCTCGGAGTATCTGCGTGAATGCTTCAGAATCTATAAAACATTCGACAATATTAAAGCTATAATCACTTTAGCTAATATTGCCTTGTTATACGGTAAGCATACTGATCCTAATGATTGTTTAATATTTCTATAACATCCCACGCTTTTCAAACAATTCCCCACAACAATCAAATCTAATAAAGATTTATTTCAAGAACTCACCTTGCGATAGATCCATTAGACTGTTTTCCCCGATTATCTTTTTTAACGCTTCAGTCCGATAACGATTCTTGGAGTTTCTGGAGGTGCTGTTTGCATCGGAACTAAAACGCTGCTAACATTGCCCATGGTTTCTAGCGCTTTTGTACCCTACGACCTAGAGAAAAACCCCTGAATGATTTTTTTACATAGCATTTGGGGTTTGTCGTTTTTTTCGGGCTATACCCCCGCCCATGGTATATTTGACACATTTCAAACACATGGTATTGGGTGTGTCTAAACATTAGGATCCTTTTGGAGCTTCTAAAATCTCCGGGGTGCTAGCACCTAGATGCATGGGGTGTGTTGTTCTCGACATCGCTGGGATGAATGACTTTTTAGCCCACCTAAAAAAATAGTTTTATGAAAGGCCTTTAAGATTAGGAGTCGTAAGACCCAATATTATTGTTGGGGGGTAGGCATCTGTTTTGCAGGCTAGTGTAAACCTTGGTTTCAAACGACCCACCAGGCATGCAAGGGTATTTTTTTAACAAACAACCCGCCCCCCTTTTTCTGTTTTTGAAACACACACACGCACACACACACACACACACACACAGCCACTACAGAAAACTCCCTCACGCACATGCGCGCGCACATGGCTTTTTCCGCAAGATTTTTCTCAGGGACAGACTGCGCTAAGAGTGAACAAACGCGAGAGTTCATAACGTGGTGAGATTCTGATTTTAAAACCATTTATTTCATTCAAAATATTTAGTACATACATTTTATATCGTTACATTCTTAAGGTATTTTACGATGCCTTTCTTACAGATCCTGGGAGCTTATGCAACCAACCGCCATTGTCCGTGTCGAGTTCACCCTCAAAAGGCAAGGCTCTCTTGCTATGTCCATCAACACATGGTAAGTTTTCACTCCAGGGGTAGATCCGCCGTCGGGCCTTTTGGTCTTGACTCTGTCTCAAGGAAAGCCTCGCCCAGCGCTTTAACTGTTCCCCATTTTGGAAGAGAATGTCCAGCTTATTCATAAGTGTTATGAAAATTGGATAATCCACCCATTTAAAACTAAACACAGGAATAAAAAAGTTTACATGTTTGCGTGCTCTGGAAGCTACCGGAGAATTGACAGACTTTGTAGCATTAGCCTTATCATAAAGGTCACAGGCTAAAATTGTCACTTTGTTGTCAGGGCTATAGTCCATTGAAGCAATTCTTAGAGCCTTGAGATCACTGCGGCCGCAGACCTGTTCTTCCAACGCATATCCTGGCACATTTGTAACACTTAGGACCTGTTCAATTTTACAAAGAGCCAGCCTGATGTTTAGCCATTCTCTCATCCCCAGAGCCGGGGGAAAACTCCCAGGTTTTGCAGGATAAAGGGGTTTGGGTCCACGGTCTGTGAATATCTTTACCGTAGAATCCTCCGGGTGGAATATGTAAGATCTGTGGCCCTCACTCGTACCCAAAAATCCTTTAAAACATTCTGGAGCTTCACACAGAACTTCTTCAAGGCTTTGGTCACTGGGTTCATGACAAGCCGAGCATAACATCCCTAAAATTGGCATAGGTGTCATTTTTGTTTAATATTCAGGGGGGTTATCATGTACAGTCTTAAACAGGTATTGTTCAGCGGCTTTATAAGGGGCCTTAACCAACCCAAACCGTGAGAAACAGTAACAGGTTGACCTGACACATGGTCCCTTACTCAACCCAGGGCATGCACCCTTCTACATGACATAGGGTCATAAATCATTACATAGGGTCATAAATCAGGCTTGGGTCATCAATCATTAAAGGCCTGTCAAATGGACCCTTACTCACCCCATAGCCCCCACCTAACCAGGCTTGCCTGACCAGAAGACATGCACACGTCATCACTACATAGGGTTCACATAGAGTTCACATAGGTTCACATAGGGTCATCAATCAAAATTTTGACCCGTGACATCTACTTTATTCTCTCTAATGGCACCTGTTTGAACTTGTTATCAGTATAAAAGACACCTGTCCATAACCTCAAACAGTCACACTCCAAACTCCACTATGGCCAAGACCAAAGAGCTGTCAAAGGACATCAGAAACAAAATTGTAGACCTGCTCCAGGCTGGGAAGACTGAATCTGCAATAGGTAAGCAGCTTGGTTTGAAGAAATCAACTGTGGGAGCAATTATTAGGAAATGGAAGACATTCTCTTTTGAAGAACATATCAAGACCATTTCAAGGACAGCTTTTTTCCATCTATGTAACATTGCAAAAATCTGAAACTTTCTGTCAAAAAATTATGAAGAAAAATTAATCCATGCTTTTGTCACTTCTAGGTTAGACTACTGCAATGCTCTACTTTCCGGCTACCCGGATAAAGCACTAAATAAACTTCAGTTAGTGCTAAATACGGCTGCTAGAATCCTGACTAGAACCCCAAAAAAATATCATATTACTCCAGTGCTAGCCTCCCTACACTGGCTTCCTGACAAAGCAAGGGCTGATTTCAAGGTTTTACTGCTAACCTACAAAGCATTACATGGGCTTGCTCCTACCTATCTCTCTGCTTTGGTCCTGCCGTACATACCTACACATACGCTACGGTCACAAGACACAGGCCTCCTAATTGTCCCTAGAATTTCTAAATAAACAGCTGGAGGCAGGGCTTTCTCCTATAGAGCTCCATTTTTATGTAAAGGTCTGCCTACCCATGTCAGAGACGCAAACTCGGTCTCAACCTTTAAGTCTTTACTGAAGACTCATCTCTTCAATGGGTCATATGATTGAGTGTAGTCTGGCCCAGGAGTGGGAAGGTGAACGGAAAGGCTCTGGAGCAACGAACCGCCTTTGCTGTCTCTGCCTGGCCGGTTCCCCTCTTTCCACTGGGATTCTCTGCCTCTAACCCTATTACAGGGGCTGAGTCACTTGCTTACTGGGGCTCTCTTATACCGTCCCTGGGAGGGGTGTGTCACCTGAGTGGGTTGAGTCACTGATGTGATCATCCTGTCCCCCCCCCCCCCCCCCCCCCTTGGGTTGTGCCGTGGCGGAGATCTTTGTGGGCTATACTCAGCCTTGTCTCAGGATGGTAAGTTGGTGGTTGAAGACATCCCTCTAGTGGTGTGGGGGCTGTGCTTTGGCAAAGTGGGTGGGGTTATATCCTTACTGTTTTGCCCTGTTTGGGGGTGTCCTCGGATGGGGCCACAGTGTCTCCTGACCCCTCCTGTCTCAGCCTCCAGTATTTATGCTGCAGTAGTTTATGTGTCGGGGGGCTAGGGTCAGTTTGTTATATCTGGAGTACTTCTCCTGTCCTATTCGGTGTCCTGTGTGAATTTAAGTGTGCTCTCTCTAATTCTCTCTTTCTCTCTTACTTTCTCTCTCGGAGGACCTGAGCCCTAGGACCATGCCTCAGGACTACCTGACATGACGACTCCTTGCTGTCCCCAGTCCACCTGGCCGTGCTGCTGCTCCAGTTTCAACTGTTCTGCCTTATTATTATTGGACCATGCTGGTCATTTATGAAGATTTGAACATCTTGGCCATGTTCTGTTATAATCTCCACCCGGCACAGCCAGAAGAGCACTGGCCACCCCACATAGCCTGGTTCCTCTCTAGGTTTCTTCCTAGGTTTTGGCCTTTCTAGGGAGTTTTTCCTAGCCACCGTGCATGTTCTACACCTGCATTGCTTGCTGTTTGGGGTTTTAGGCTGGGTTTCTGTACAGCACTTTGAGATGTCAGCTGATGTACGAAGGGCTATATAAATACATTTCATTTGATTTGATACAAGACCACTGATAATCTCCCTCGATCTGGGGCTCCACGCAAGATCTCACCCCGTTGGGTCAAAATGATCACAAGAACGGTGAGCAAAAATCCCAGAACCGCACGGGGGGACCTAGTGAATGACCTGCAGAGGGCTGGGACCAAAGTAACAAAGCCTACCATCAGCAAGGGCATTGAAGATGAAACGTGGCTGGGTCTTTCAGCATGACAATGATCCCAAACACACCGCCCGGGCAACGAAGGAGTGGCTTTGTAAGAAGCATTTCAAGGTCCTGGAGTGGCCTAGCCAGTCTCCAGATCTCAACCCCATAGAAAATCTTTGGAGGGAGTTGAAAGTCCATGTTGCCCAGCAACAGCCCCAAAACATCACTGTTCTAGAGGAGATCTGCATGGAGGAATGGGCCAAAATACAGTTTGTGAAGACTTGTAGAAAACGTTTGACCTCTGTCATTGCCAACAAAAGGTATTGCCAACAAAAGGTATATAACAAAGTATTGAGATAAACTTTTGTTATTGACCAAATACTTATTTTCCACCATAATTTGCCCAAGATGGCGTAGCAGTAGGTCGTCCTGTCCTGTCGTGTCCCTGTATATATCGTTTCTTTTTCGTTTTTTACATATTCTCTCCACATATCTCTTTGAAAACATTTTGCTAAACCCTAAGCTTCCAAATACTCTCCTGCAACCCGACTCACCCAATGTAGCTATTTTTCCTAAAGTATTTATATTTACTTCGGGACCCCTCAACTGAAGCTAGCCAGCTAACCAGCGGGTATGCTAGCGGTCTACAGCTAACCTGTAGTTCGGAAAGCTCTCGCCTGTTCGTACAACGCGACTTTAACCAGAGCATAACGGACCTATTTATTTTTCATCCCCGGATTCATCCCCGGATTCCCACCGCAAACGGAACATCTTTCAACTGGATTTTTCAGCAACTAGCTATCTAGCTAAACCGCAACCCCGGATTACTCCTGGCTAGCGTTTCCACCCACTTAGCTTGAAGCTAGCCCGGCCGTAGCACCTGTGCTACCACCGTAGCATACTCCTGAGCTACAATACCCGGGCCCACGACCGGTCTACCGATGTCATCGCATGAAGAGGAATAAACAGACTCACCCCATCGCGACGTCCCCCAAAGGCTAACTCTCTAGCCCTCGCTATCTCCCTGCTTGCTAATTCGGCCTGCTAACTGCTAGCTTGTCCAGCTCCGGTCCGCTAACTGCTACCTTGTCTAGCCCGGGCCTACAAACTGTTAGCTTGTTAGCACAGGCCTGCTAACCGCCTGAATCGCCGCGTCCCAAATGCTCACCGGACCCATATTTACTTTCTATCTCTTTTGACTTTTAATTTGTTTATACCTTCCGGAAACCTGCCTCACCCAATGTGATACGGAATCGCTATTATTTTTTTTATTTTTAGAACACACTCAAGAACCTCCAGGAGCTAACCAGCTAACTAGCTACAAGCTATTTAGTCATTGTTAGTTTTTTAAAACCTGGATAACACTCGCCAGTCCAGCTTCCCTGCCCCATCCACCGCTGCCCCCTGGACACTGATCTCTTGGCTACATAGCTGATGCACGCTGGACTGTCCATTAATCACGGTACTCCATTCTGCTTGTTTGTTTTATCTGTTGGCCCCGTTGCCTAGTCTACGCCATTTTACCTGCTGTTGTTGTGCTAGCTGATTAGCTGTTGTCTCACCTACTGTTTTAGCTAGCTTTCCCAATTCAACACCTGTGATTACTGTATGCCTCGCTGTATGTCTCTCTCAAATGTCAATATGCCTTGTATACTGTTGTTCAGGTTAGTTATCATTGTTTTAGTTCACAATGGAGCCCCTAGTTCCACTCTTCATGCCCCTGATAACTCCTTTGTCCCACCTCCCACACATGCGGTGACCTCACCCATTACTACCAGCATGTCCAGAGATACAACCTCTCTCATCATCACCCAGTGCCTGGGCTTACCTCCGCTGTACCCGCACCCCACCATACCCCTGTCTGCGCATTATGCCCTGAATATATTCTACCATGCCCAGAAACCTGCTCCTCTTATTCTCTGTCCCCAACGCTCTAGGCGACCAGTTTTGATAGCCTTTAGCCGCACCCTCATACTACTCCTTCTCTGTTCCGCGGGTGATGTGGAGGTAAACCCAGGCCCTGCATGTCCCCAGGCACCCTCATTTGTTGACTTCTGTGATCGAAAAAGCCTTGGTTTCATGCATGTCAACATCAGAAGCCTCCTCCCTAAGTTTGTTTTACTCACTGCTTTAGCACACTCTGCTAACCCTGATGTCCTTGCTGTGTCTGAATCCTGGCTCAGGAAGGCCACCAAAAATTCTGAGATTTCCATACCCAACTATAACATCTTCCGTCAAGATAGAACTGCCAAAGGGGGAGGAGTTGCAGTTTACTGCAGAGATAGCCTGCAAAGTAATGTCATACTTTCCAGGTCCATACCCAAACAGTTCGAACAACTAATTTTGAAAATTACTCTCTCCAGAAATAAGTCTCTCACGGTTGCCGCCTGCTACCGACCCCCCTCAGCTCCCAGCTGTGCCCTGGACACCATTTGTGAATTGATCGCCCCCCATCTAGCTTCAGAGTTTGTTCTGTTAGGTGACCTAAACTGGGATATGCTTAACACCCCGCCAGTCCTACAATCTAAGCTAGATGCCCTCAATCTCACACAAATCATCAAGGAACCCACCAGGTACAACCCTAACTCTGTAAACAAGGGCACCCTCATAGACGTCATCCTGACCAACTGGCCCTCCAAATACACCTCCGCTGTCTTCAACCAGGATCTCAGCGATCACTGCCTCATTGCCTGTATCCGCTACGGAGCCGCAGTCAAACGACCACCCCTCATCACTGTCAAACGCTCCCTAAAACACTTCTGTGAGCAGGCCTTTCTAATCGACCTGGCCCGGGTATCCTGGAAGGACATTGACCTCATCCCGTCAGTTGAGGATGCCTGGTCATTCTTTAAAAGTAACTTCCTCACCATTTTAGATAAGCATGCTCCGTTCAAAAAATGCAGAACTAAGAACAGATACAGCCCTTGGTTCACCCCAGACCTGACTGCCCTCGACCAGCACAAAAACATCCTGTGGCGGACTGCAATAGCATCGAATAGTCCCCGTGATATGCAACTGTTCAGGGAAGTCCGGAACCAATACACGCAGTCAGTCAGGAAAGCTAAGGCCAGCTTCTTCAGGCAGAAGTTTGCATCCTGTAGCTCCAACTCCAAAAAGTTCTGGGACACCGTGAAGTCCATGGAGAACAAGAGCACCTCCTCCCAGCTGCCCACTGCACTGAGGCTAGGTAACACGGTCACCACTGATAAATCCATGATTATCGAAAACTTCAATAAGCATTTCTCAACGGCTGGCCATGCCTTCCGCCTGGCTACTTCAACCTCGGCCAACAGCTCCGCCCCCCCCGCAGCTCCTCGCCCAAGCCTCTCCAGGTTCTCATTTAACCAAATCCAGATAGCAGATGTTCTGAAAGAGCTGCAAAACCTGGACCCGTACAAATCAGCTGTGCTTGACAATCTGGACCCTCTATTTCTGAAACTATCTGCCACCATTGTCGCAACCCCTATTACCAGCCTGTTCAACCTCTCTTTCATATCGTCTGAGATCCCCAAGGATTGGAAAGCTGCCGCAGTCATCCCCCTCTTCAAAGGGGGAGACACCCTGGACCCAAACTGTTACAGACCTATCTAAGGTCTATCTAAGGTCTTCGAAAGCCAAGTCAACAAACAGGTCACTGACCATCTCGAATCCCACCGCACCTTCTCCGCTGTGCAATCTGGTTTCCGAGCCGGTCATGGGTGCACCTCAGCCACACTCAAGGTACTCAACGATATCATAACCGCCATCGATAAAAGACAGTACTGTGCAGCCGTCTTCATCGACCTTGCCAAGGCTTTCGACTCTGTCAATCACCATATTCTTATCGGCAGACTCAGGAGCCTCGGTTTTTCGGATGACTGCCTTGCCTGGTTCACCAATTACTTTGCAGACAGAGTTCAGTGCGTCAAATCGGAGGGCATGCTGTCTGGTCCTCTGGCAGTCTCTATGGGGGTGCCACAGGGTTCAATTCTCGGGCCGACTCTTTTCTCTGTGTATATCAATGATGTTGCTCTTGCTGCGGGCGATTCCCTGATCCACCTCTACGCAGACGACACCATTCTATATACTTTCGGCCCGTCTTTGGACACTGTGCTATCTAACCTCCAAACAAGCTTCAATGCCATACAACACTCCTTCCGTGGCCTCCAACTGCTCTTAAACGCTAGTAAAACCAAATGCATGCTTTTCAACCGGTCGCTGCCTGCACCCGCATGCCCGACTAGCATCACCACCCTGGATGGTTCCGACCTAGAATATGTGGACGTCTATAAGTACCTAGGTGTCTGGCTAGACTGCAAACTCTCCTTCCAGACTCATATCAAACATCTCCAATCGAAAATCAAATCAAGAGTCGGCTTTCTATTCCGCAACAAAGCCTCCTTCACTCACGCCGCCAAGCTTACCCTAGTAAAACTGACTATCCTACCGATCCTCGACTTCGGCGATGTCATCTACAAAATGGCTTCCAACACTCTACTCAGCAAACTGGATGCAGTCTATCCCAGTGCCATCCGTTTTGTCACTAAAGCACCTTATACCACCCACCACTGCGACTTGTATGCTCTAGTCGGCTGGCCCTCGCTACATATTCGTCGCCAGACCCACTGGCTCCAGGTCATCTACAAGTCCATGCTAGGTAAAGCTCCGCCTTATCTCAGCTCACTGGTCACGATGGCAACACCCATCCGTAGCACGCGCTCCAGCAGGTGTATCTCACTGATCATCCCTAAAGCCAACACCTCATTTGGCCGCCTTTCGTTCCAGTACTCTGCTGCCTGTGACTGGAACGAATTGCAAAAATCGCTGAAGTTGGAGACTTTTATCTCCCTCACCAACTTCAAACATCAGCTATCTGAGCAGCTAACCGATCGCTGCAGCTGTACATAGTCTATTGGTAAATAGCCCACCCTTTTTCACCTACCTCATCCCCATACTGTTTTTATTTATTTACTTTTCTGCTCTTTTGCACACCAATATCTCTACCTGTACATGACCATCTGATCATTCATCACTCCAGTGTTAATCTGCAAAATTGTAATTATTTGCCTACCTCCTCATGCCTTTTGCACACATTGTATATAGACTCCCCCTTTGGTTTCTACTGTGTTATTGACTTGTTAATTGTTTACTCCATGTGTAACTCTTTGTTGTCTGCTCACACTGCTATGCTTTATCTTGGCCAGGTCGCAGTTGCAAATGAGAACTTGTTCTCAACTAGCCTACCTGGTTAAATAAAAGTGAAATAAAAAATTAATTAAAATAAATTCATTAAAAATCCTACAATGTGATTTTCTGGGGAAAAACAATCGCATTTTGTCTGTCATAGTTGAAGTGTACCTATGATGAAAATGACAGGCCTCTCTCATCTTTTTAAGTGGGAGAACTTGCACAGTTGGTTGCTGACTAAATACTTTTTTGCCCCACTGTATATAAATAATTTAAAAGTTCAAAAATGGATGTAGCAATTGCAGATTTCCCCTTTAACACCACACATCAGTAAACAACAGCAGAGTTTGTGCCTCTGTTTTTAAGACAGTACTTACTAGCGTTAATCAGGGAACGGTTTCTCAAAACTATTTTAAGGCTAAGTTCATCGTTAGAACCATTGGATGCCTTAAGATGCATTTGGGAAACCGGGCCCAGATATCCAGTTTCCTCTTCTTCCTCCTCCTTTTTGGATGTGACAGTCATCTCCCCCTCCTCCTCTTTCACTCCATAAACTGCATCCTCCTCTTTCTCTTCCTCTTCTTTTCCTGTAACATCCTCCTCCTCTTTCACCCTGAACGCGTCTTCCTCCTCTTTCACCCTGAACGCGTCTTCCTCTTCTTTCACTGAAACGTCTTTCTCTTCTTCTTTCACGGTAACATCTTTTCTCTTCCTCCTCCTCTTTGACGAGAGCTTCTTTCTCCGTCCAGCAGACCTCCTCTTCTTTATCAGGAGGAGAGTAGCTTAGATAACTCATGGTCGGAGATGTTAACTAGCTAGGCTAATGCTAACTTAACCAGCCAGCTAGCTGACTAATAACAACAACACCGTAGATATGAAATTAAATCGGATAACTAACTAGATGACAGAAGTGGGTTTAAAACACAGTGGCTAATATACACAAAAGTGTCTAGAGAGCTTTATTGGTTAAGCTATTTTGTCTAGCAAGCTACCAGGTGGCTGACTAACTGTTGCTGTTGTTGAAAGAAGCATTCCGTCCACTAGATTATACGTCACACAAGCAGCATTGCCTTAAAGCCCCACACCGCCATCTGCCGACTGTAGTGGGTAACGCAGTTGAGTAAAATGTATATTTAATTTATTGTTACACCATGTAGGAGCAGTATAGACCTAGTCTGTTCATTATATACATCTACATGATGTATTGCTACACCATGTAGGAGCAGTATAGACCTAGTCTGTTCATTATATACATCTACATGATGTATTGTTATACCATGTAGCAGCAGTATGGAGGTCAGTGGGGGACAAAATTGTTGACACCCTTGATAAAGATGAGCAAAAACGATTCTATAAAATAAAGAATTCAAATACTGAGCCATACTGTATGTAAAAAAAATAAAGGAAATTATATGATGTTATATTAATACAATTGCTCAGAGAAAGAGATATTGGTTAACATATAATTCTCGAAAGGTAGGGGTCTGAATTTTTGCCACCCATGTTTTCAATTCTCCAGCACCCTCCCCTTGGGAGGATAACTTGGGAGGATAATATTAATGTGTCTTGCTGGAAGATCCACTTATGGCCAAGTTTCAGCCTCCTAGCAGAGAGGAAACCAGGTTTTGGGCTACAATATCCTAGTAGTGGGTAAAGTTTATTTATTTTATTCATACATTTTTGCTCATCTTTATCAAGGGTATCAATAACTAGGTGCCTTTTTTGATATCTAATTATTTGACTGAATCAGAAATACAGATGTGGAGTAGATGTAGAGTTTGTTTTGAATTCTCATAAAAATTCGGACCTAATCAAACAACACTTGTTGCTCTTTGTACGTGTTGATATAATATTCATATTTAATAGAGAGGAAAAAAACGTTTCCCTAAACTGCTTTACAATATTATAATTCATTGAAGGAAAAAAATACGTTTTCCCTTTAGTGCGTTTACTCCCTCCAGACAGCAGATGGCGATATGTGTCTTTCAGGCGATGTTTCTAATGTGAAGTATAATCTAGTGTACGGAACACTTCTTCAACAACTGCAGCCACCTCGGTAGCTCGCTAGCCAACAAAGTCTGAACATTCAAGTTCTTTAGACAATTTCGTGGTTTATTTGCCACTATCATTGAAACATACTTATGTGTTAACAACTATTTACCCCATGTAATTTAATATTTAAAATTAGGTATTAATATTTTATATTTAACAGCCAACTAGCTGGCTGGTTAAGTTAGCACTAGTCTAGTCGCTAATGCTAGCTAGCTAACGTCTCTGACCATTGTTGATGTTCAAATACAGGAGGGCGAGACCAAATCATGGACGCTGGACAGAGTGGAATCAGGTGTAGCAAAAAGGCAGTTTATTGAGTCAAAGATATCTTGTCCTACAGCATGCACGGACCTAAGCATTTGGCTCTGTGTCGAGTCAGAATAATTAGGCTGCCCAGCCAGAGTTTACAGCAGAATGTATACACAGAATAATGTAGGTGGAGTCTCGTCGTGTTGGTCTTCTGACTGGTCCTGAAGAGTTGGAGGCGGGCCTGCTATAGCCAGAGCAGGAGCCCCATTGGTGCACAGCAGAGTCCTCTGCTAATGGCACCCGACCAGTAGGGGGGGGTGGAGTGTGCGTGTGCGTGCTCATGAGATGTTTGTGTGTCAAGGAAGCGTAAGATATGGGGACTGGCAATGTCTGCTTTAGGCTCAGGTGTTTTCTGTCTTTGCAGGAGTGCATGCAAGGGTCAATGTCAGTGAGATAGTTTGGCACTCTAAGCTCGTTAGTGTTGCAGGATGTTCTTTGTAGTTTACAGGGGAGTATATTTGAGTGGTGGCAGCCATGTGTCCTTCGGATAATCATGTTATTGCACGTAGGCTCTAAACTTGACTGAGGACACTGGGCCCAGAGTTATCTGAGGACATCCGGTTTAACCAGAGCGTTGGCCTGCTAGTAATGCTTGATATTAGATTATTTATATAACACCATGAGTTCACTAAGCTACTCTCCTCCTGCTAAAGAAGAGGAGGTCTGCTGGACGGAGACAGAAACTCTCGTGAAAGAGGAGGAGGAGGAGAAGGATGTTACAATACTAAAACAAGTAGAGAGTGAGGCTGTTACCGTAAAAGAAGAGAAAGACGTTACAGTGAAAGAGGAGGAAGATGAAGTGAAAGAAGATGAAGACGTTTTCGAATGAATGTATATGATGATGATGATGTAGAGGGGGAGATGACTGTTTCATTAGAGGAGGACGAAGAAGAGAAGACTGGAGAACTGATTAACACCAGTAAATACAGTGAGTACTAACTTATAAAACAGGGACACAAACTCTGCAGTTGTTGAACTAATGTGTGATTTTTAAAAGGGCATCTACATTTGAATATGTTTTTGTACTGTATCAATTGTTCATGACGTCCTCCAGTGATTTGTTTTACTTGTTGGAAAGTGATATTTAAATACAGTAAAGTATAAACACACTAAAGGGAAACAAATAAATGTTTTGAGAAAAAAGGTGTTTTTTAGACAACTGCAAACTAGAAGGAATGAGTGATGTCATAGTAAGGCATTCAAGGAGTTGGCTTGATGGGAAGTCGTGATGTCATCCAATAGGCGACTGATCTTCATGTGAATGTTCATTATTCTTTTTAAAATCCTTCCTGTTCTGTCAAGTTGGTTGTTGATCATTGCTAGAAAGCCATTTTCAAGTCTTGCCATAGACCTTCAAGACGATTTATGTCCGAACTGTAACTACAGTGCCTTGCAAAAGTATTCGGCCCCCTTGAACTTTGCGACCTTTTGCCACATTTCAGGCTTCAAACATAAAGATATAAAACTGTATTTTTTTGTGAAGAATCAACAACAAGTGGGACACAATCATGAAGTGGAACGACATTTATTGGATATTTCAAACTTTTTTAACAAATCAAAAACTGAAAAATTGGTCGTGCAAAATTATTCAGCCCCTTTACTTTCAGTGCAGCAAACTCTCTCCAGAAGTTCAGTGAGGATCTCTGAATGATCTAATGTTGACCTAAATGACTAATGATGATAAATACAATCCACCTGTGTGTAATCAAGTCTCCGTATAAATGCACCTACACTGTGATAGTCTCAGAGGTCCGTTAAAAGCGCAGAGAGCATCATGAAGAACAAGGAACACACCAGGCAGGTCCGAGATACTGTTGTGAAGAAGTTTAAAGCCGGATTTGAATACAAAAATATTTCCCAAGCTTTAAACATCCCAAGGAGCACTGTGCAAGCGATAATATTGAAATGGAAGGAGTATCAGACCACTGCAAATCTACCAAGACATGGCCGTCCCTCTAAACTTTCAGCTCATACAAGGAGAAGACTGATCAGAGATGCAGCCAAGAGGCCCATGATCACTCTGGTGAACTGCAGAGATCTACAGCTGAGGTGGGAGACTCTGTCCATAGGACAACAATCAGTCGTATATTGCACAAATCTGGCCTTTATGGAAGAGTGGCAAGAAGAAAGCCATTTCTGAAAGATATCCATAAAGTGTTGTTTAAAGTTTGCCACAAGCCACCTGGGAGACACACCAAACATGTGGAAGAAGGTGCTCTGGTCAGATGAAACCAAAATTGAACTTTTTGGCAAATGGGAAAGAAATTCAGTCTCTCGATGTGCAAAACTGATAGAGACATACCCCAAGCGACTTACAGCTGTAATCACAGCAAAAGGTGGCGCTACAAAGTATTAACTTAAGGGGGCTGAATAATTTTGCACGCCCAATTTTTCAGTTTTTGATTTGTTAAAAAAGTTTGAAATATCCAATAAATGTCGTTCCACTTCATGATTGTGTCCCACTTGTTGTTGATTCTTCACAAAAAAATGCAGTTTTATATCTTTATGTTTGAAGCCTTTAATGTGGCAAAAGGTCGCAAAGTTCAAGGGGGCCGAATACTTTCGCAAGGCACTGTAGGCCCCTCAGGAACATTCAATGTCATCTTGGTAAGTTACTGTGGGAGTGTAGATTTGGCCTTGTGGTTTATTCTATTTCCTGTTCATACAGTTTTTTGGATTCAGATCTCTGAAATGCACTCTACATACGTAACATTTAGTGTCTCCTTATATTACGCTGGGCACAGAAATCCTAAATCATTTCGGAGTTCGCAAAATTAAATGGTTCTAAGCGAGAGTCACCTTAACTTTATTCACAACACCCAAATGGATATGTCATTAATGTGGTTCTAAAATAATTACACGTTATTCTTAATACTGTAGCTATTTAGTTAGTCACATGTTCAACTATCATCAGCTGATCCAGGAAACAATTTTCTGAATGCCAGTCAAATGACAAACATCACGACATGCAACAACAACCAAAGTGCTTCTTCATTCATTACTCTGGTAAAGACAGTTATGCTGTGCTCCACGTTGGATCCAACATCCCTAACAAATTGGCATTTTATAATGTGTTATTGTCTGCTTGATTTACAGTAGGGTCTCAATAGTCTGTTGGGACACAGAGATACTTAGCTCATAATGTGTAGAGAACTGTTCCTTGATGGATAGGCTATTGTACAACACACAGAGCTATTTTCCTTAATTCACGACATTTAGAATGACAACACATTACAGAGTAGCCTAGTGGGATTATTCACAAAATTATCTTGTGATCAGGTTATGAAATGTCATGACAAAGACATTTTAGTGTCCATGTTTCACCTGAAATATCAAATTATTTATATTCCGAGGTCAATGTTAGGTGAGGTTATAGGTCTATGTTATTTTTAGGTGAAGTTTTGTGTCCTATGGTAGGTTGGTCTATGGTGAAGTTATGAGTCCTAAAGTAGGCCTATGTTCTTGTTAGGTGAAGTTATGTGTCCTAAAGTAGGTCTATGTTATTGTTGGGGGAAGTTATGGGTCCTACAGTTGATGTATGTTGTTGTTGGATGAAGTTATGGGTCCTACCGTAGGTCTATGTTGTTGTTGGGGGAAGTTATGGGTCCTACAGTTGATGTATGTTGTTGTTGGGTGAAGTTATGGGTCCTACAGTAGGTCTTTGTTGTTGTTGGGTGAAGTTATGGGTCCTACAGTAGGTCTTTGTTGTTGTTAGGTTAAGTTATGGGTCCTACAGTAGGTCTATGTTGTTGTATGGTGAAGTTATGGGCCCTAAAGTTGATGTATGTTGTTGTTAGGTGAAGTTATGGGTCCTATAGTTGATGTATGTTATTGTTAGGTGAAGTTATGGATCCTACAGTAGATCTATGTTGTTGTTGGGTGAAGTTATGGGTCCTCCAATAGGTCTTTGTTGTTGTTAGGTGAAGTTATGGGTCCTATAGTTGATGTATGTTATTGTTAGGTGAAGTTATGGGTCCTACAGTAGGTGTATGTTATTGTTAGGTGAGTTATGGGTCCTACAGTAGGTGTATGTTATTGTTAGGTGAAGTTATGGGTCCTACAGTAGGTCTATGTTGTTGTTAGGTGAAGTATGGGTCCTACAGTAGGTCTATGTTGTTCAGTGATGTTATGGGTCCTATAGTTGATGTATGTTATTGTTAGGTGAAGTTATGGGTCCTACAGTAAGTATATGTTATTGGCCAATTTGCGTACACAGTGCTTAATGTGAGTTTCCTTGAGTAGCACTCCTGATCTTTCTCTGTAATATTCAGAATATATTGTGAAAAACTCTAATATTTTTGCTCCAGGCAGATCTACTACATCCATAACTAGTGGTTTCCTCATTACCAGATATACTACATCCATAACTAGCGGTTTCCTCATTAGCAGGGAGGAGTTTCTACAACCAGATACAGTGCCTTGTGAAAGTATTCACCCCCTTGGCATTTGGATGGATTTTTATTTGTATTTCATGTAATGGACATGCATAAAATAGTCAAAATTGGTGAAGTAAAATGAAAAACTGTACTTGTTTAAAAAAATCTAAACAATAGAAAGCTAAAAAGTGGTGCGTGCATATGTATTCACCCCCTTTACTATGAAGCTCCTAAATAAGATCTGGTGCAACCAATTATCTTCAGAAGTCACATAATTAGTTAGATTGCACACAGGTGGACTTTATTTAAGTGTCACATGATCTGCCACATGATCACAGTATATATATGCCTGTTCTGAAAGGCCCCAGAGTCTGCAACACCACTAAGTAAGGGGCACCACCAAGCAAGTGGCACTATGAAGACCAAGGAGCTGTCTAAACAGGTCAGGGACGAAGTTTCAGAGAAGTACAGATCAGGGTTGGGTTATTAAAAATGACAGAAAATTCCCACGGAGCACCATTAAATTCATTATTAAAAAATGGAAAGAATATGGCACCACATCAAACTTGCCAAGAGAAGGCAGCCAACCAAAACTCACAGACCAGGCAAGGAGGGCATTGATCAGTGAGGCAAAAAAGAGGCCAAAGATGACCCTGAAGGAGCTGCAAAGCTCCACAGCGGAGACTGAAGTATCTGTCCATAGGACCACTTTAGGCCGTACACTCCACAGAGCTGGGCTTTATGGAAGAGTGGCCAAAAAAATCCATTGCTTTAAGATAAAAATAAGCAATCACGTTTAGTGGTCACCAAAAGGCATGTGGGAGACTACTCAAACATATGGAAGAAGGTACTCTGGTCAGATGAGACAACAATTGAGCCTTTTGGCCATCAAGGAAACCGCTGAACCCATCTAACTCGAAGGAGCTGGAGCAGTTTTGCCTTGTAACATTCATTACAAATGTCAATTGTTGTACAACATCATGGCTACGCTGTTGGCATCACCTTTTATAGTGGATTTTTGCTGTTGTAGGCCTTTAACCATTTGTCTGACTTTGTTGTTCACACATGAGAGAGAAGTGACTATCGAGGATCCTCTGGGGAGCCTCAACAACCTCATGATGCTGACAAGGCAGAGAAGAGTCTCTCCAGATCAAAACACCTCAAGAAACACCAGCAGAGACCCTAAAGGAAGAAAACTCAATGCTGCTCTGACTGTGGGAAGAGTTTTGTTTCTTCAGGACATTTAAAATCACACCAGAGAACACATATGGGAGAGAAACCTTATCGCTGTGCTCAATGTGGGAAGAGATGCACTCAGTCAACAGACCTTAAAAAACATGAGAGAATAGATCCAGGAGATAAACCTTATAGCTGCTCTGACTGTGGGAAGAGTTTTGTTTCTTCAGGACAGTTAAGATTACACCAGAGAACTCACACGGGAGAGAATCCTTATAGATGTGCTCAACGTGGGAGGAGTTTTACTCAGTTAAGTAACTTGATAGTACATCAGAGAATACACACAGGAGAGAAATCTCATAGCTGTGATCAATGTGACAAGAGATACTCTGATCAAACATTGGAAAATACATACATGAAGGAGTTGTTTCATGATATCAATGAATTAATGTCACAATGTAGAATGTAAATGTACTAGAGCACGACATTGGGGACTGGGCCCCGATCCAAAAACATGCCTATCTAGTGAACCCTGAAAAGAAAGAGAAGCTCCGCAGTGAGGTGGAAAGTTTCTACGGAAATCACAGGAGTTTCCTCTTGAAATCAGACATGTCCGTGGTAAGGATGTAACAGTATAACTTTAGACCGTCCCCTCGCCCATACCCGGGCGCGAACCAGGGACGCTCTGCACACATCAACAACTGACACCCACGAAGCATCGTTACCCATCGCTCCTCAAAAGCCGCGGCCCTTGCAGAGCAAGGGGAACTACTACTTCAAGGTCTCGGAGCAAGTGACGTCACCGATTGAAACGCTATTTAGCGCGCACCACCGCTAACTAAGCTAGCGGTTTCACATCCGTTACAAGGACAACTCGGTTGCTGATCGTCTCAAGGGTGAGCAGTCAAAAATATTTGGGTTTTGTGTTTAGCCAGTGCAATGCCATGGATCACAATTTATTTTGACTTTCCGTATTGGAGAGGAGTTTTGTTTGGGCTCGTTCCAAGGGGACGAGAGTTCCAGAAGTTAAATAATATTTTAATCAATGGTATTTTTTTGGCATCATTTTCTTAGAATGCTCATTAGTCTTTCAGTTGTTATTCTTCTGTTTTTTTATCCTCTTATGTTTGTGTACTAAATATTTATGTTTATTTTCATAGTTTTTTCCTGTGAAGCCATTGTGTTGCCTCCATGTCTGAAATGTGCTGGAAAAATAAAGCTTGATTTGAACATATTGCAAAACAAATTAACCCAATGACCGACCAATCAACAGACTCTTGGTCCAGCTTAGAATGAAAAACAGTATCAATCCCACTTTTCAAGCCTGCTGAAGGCGTGGTAGAGTGGTGAACACCACCCCTGGCTCTACCAGGGCTGCTCTGCTTTTGTTATGTTCTATGGCCTTGCCGTTCCATTTCTTGACTGCCCTTGCAACACAGAAACACATTTAGTCATATTATATAAAACACTAAAAGTAATAGATAAGAAGCAGCTTTATGACTGCCTCAGTTACACCTGGCACCTAAATGTGACTTCTGTCATCTGATCACTCCAAGCTGCATTAGGTCTGGATGCACAAAACTCTCAATGTGCTCGCATTAGGTTTAGGTCTGCCAGGATGGGCATTGTGTTCTGAATTTGAGTCAGGCTACCGAATCTGCATAAGCAATGTAAAGAGATGGGGTGAATGAGTGGGGAAAAGTACATGTGACACAAATGACCTTCACAATATCAAAGAACAAATGTGTGTGTCTGAGGGGAAATTAACTTTCATAGAGCCGAAAGGGTGAGAAATTACACCAATATCAGTGGACAATTTGCACTCATGTAAATAAACATAGATGATGGAACATCTAACGTGATGAACCACTAAGGGGACATAAATATTTACCATCTAAACCATGTGTGACCTCTGACCTCTCTGGCTGTAGACGTGTTCTTCCTAACCAGTCCCTCAACAGCTCTCTGACTAAGCTCCACCCTCACTGGGTCTTCAGAGGAGAGGAAGGCTGAGGAGGGATGGAAGGATGAATGGATCAGTCAGTCAATAAAGTGTAGAGTTGCTATGCTGTCTATGCTGTCTGACAAAATACCTATTTTAGTAGTTCATTAAAGTAAATTAGGCTTTATGACTGCTGAATACCAACTATCAATCACTTAGATCATGTATTTTCAGGTAGAGATACATCCTTGGGACGTCCCTAGCCCATTGAAGTTGACATTCAAAATGGTTACGGTAGGGGTTTAGGGTAGGGATGTCCCAAGGATTCCGGATAGCAGTGACCATTGTCCATTCTTCTGTCTCTTTTACAAATCAGGCGTAAAAGAAACACAGACAAGACAAGTAAGTGCGCAGGTCATTATGGTCATTGTAGTTTAAAAAATAGAATCTAATTATGCCAATCTGTATGTGGGGTTGTTTGAGAAGAATGTGATTGTCAACCCTAACAATCCATTCTAGCACCTCATCAGGCTCTGAAAAAGGCTTCATTGGTGACATGTTCCTTCTATTCCAGGGGACAGCAGAGGAACTTCATGGATTCCACTCCTTCATCAATACAAGCAGTGAACATCTGAAATTCACCCTCACCTTTGATGTGGATGAAACAAGTGTTCTGGACATTTTGATTAAGAGGGAGGGTGGTGGCTTTAGCACAGACCTATACAGGAAGCTGATGGACATGAATTCCCTGTTAGCTTCCACTCTACACCCCTAGAAAATAGTCTCTCCATCAGCCAATACTCTCGCATACACAGGATTTGTAGTACACAGACTGACTATGACAAAACAAGCTGACTGTCTGGATGAGTGTTTCAGACAGCGGGGTTACTCAGAGGAATGTCTGGATGAGTGTTTCAGACAGCGGGGTTACCCAGAGGAATGGCTGGATGAGTGTTTCAGACAGCGGGGTTACCCAGAGGAATGTCTGGATGAGTGTTTCTGACAGCGGGGTTACCCAGAGGAATGGCTGGATGAGTGTTTCAGACAGCGGGGTTACCCAGAGGAATGGCTGGATGAGTGTTTCAGACAGCGGGGGTTACCCAGGGAGGGTTACCTTTGGGGGGGGGGGGGGTGGTACTGTCACGTTCTGACCTTAGTTCCTTTGTCATGTCTTTCTTTTAGTATGGTCAGGGCTGAGTTGGGTGGGTTGTCTATGTTCCGGTTTCTATGTTGTGTTTTTGTGTTTGGCCTGGTATGGTTCTCAATCAGAGGCAGGTGTCATTAGTTGTCTCTGATTGAGAATCATATTTAAGTAGCCTTTTTCCACCTGTGTTTCGTGGGTGTTTATTTTTCCGTTTCAGTTTTTGCACCATTCGGGAATGTTTCGGATTTCATTTTGATTCTCTTGTTCTTTTGTATTTTGTATTCATTAAATCATTATGGATACATAACACGCTGCATTTTGGTCCGATCCATGCTACTCCTCATCAGAAGAAGAGGACGAGAATCGTTACAGAAACACCCACCACCAAAGGACCAAGCAGCGTGGTAACGGGCAGCAGCAGCAATCGCAGGATTCCTGGACATGGGAGGAGATTCTGGACAGCAAGGGGCCCTGGGCACAGGCTGGAGAATATCGCCGCCCCAAAGCAGAGCTGAAGGCAGAGAGGCGCTGGTATGAGGAGGCAGCACAGCGGCGCGGTTGGAAGCCCCAGAGGCAGCCCCAAAAATGTATTGGTGGAGGCACACGGGGAGTGTGGCGAAGTCAGGTAGGAGACCTGCGCCAACTTCCTGTGCTTACCGGAGAGGGAGAGGGACCAGGCAGGCACCGTGTCATGCGGTGGAGCGCACGGTGTCCCCAGTACGCGTGCTTAGCCCGGTGCGCTACATCCCAGCTCCCGGTATGGGTGGATTGTCTATGTTCCGTTTTCTATGTTGTGTTTTTGCGTTTGGCCTGGTATGGTTCTCAATCAGAGGCAGGTGTCGTTAGTTGTCTCTGAGAATCCTACTTAGGTAGCCATTTTCCACCTGTGTTTCGTGGGTGTTTATTTTTCCGTTTCAGTGTTTGCACCATTCGGGACTGTTTCGGTTTTCATTTTGATTCTCTTGTTCTTTTGTGTTTTGTATTCATTAAATCATTAAATCATTATGGATACATACCACGCTGCATTTTGGTCCGATCCTTGCCACTCCTTGTCAGAAGAGGACGAGAATCGTTACAATTTTACTGGTTGAAGTGTTTTTTTTTAAGTACAGAGGTTGATTTGCGATGATGACACAAACATTATATTAAGCAGGACACTTAATCAAATGAGCCTTACAATTATAATCCAATGTAGTGTGAAATGCACTCATAAGCAACCTGGAAATGGAGGTTACTCCCCTGAGTTTTCCCCCATTCACCTTCAGAATACATTGTGAAAAACAAAACTTTCCTCACCATTTTTGCTCCAGGCAGACATACTACATCCATAACTATCGGTTTCCTAATTAGTGGGGACGAGTTTCTACCACCAAATTGCATGTGCATCGCCCTCATGCCGCAATTTTAGCAAACACAGAAAGGGGCCTATGTTGGAGACAAAGTCATCTGGCACACTGCTTAGTGTTTCAACAACATGAGTAACTTATTTATAGTCTGCAATCTTAGATGTTACTACTAATGTGAACAGAAGACAAAGTATGACTTCTCTTGCTAATTTTAAGACAATTGTCAAATAATCATTACATTCATTAGACATCAATTGTTGCAGTGGATTTTGCTGTTGTGGGCCTTTATCCGTCTGTCTGACTTTGTTCACACAGGACAGATGCGGGACTACCGTGGATCCTCTGGGGAGCCTCAACAACCTCATGATGCTGACAGGGCAGAGAAGAGTCTCTCCACATCAGAACACCTCAAGAAAAACCTGAAGAGATCTCACCGCTGCTTTGACTGTGGGAATAGATTCACCTCATCAGGCATTAAAATTCAACAGAGATATTATAGCTGTAATCAATGTGAGAAGCGTTTTACTCAGTCAAACAGCCTGGTTCGACACCAGAGAACACACACAGGAGAGAAATCTCATAGCTGTAGTAGAATGTTTTAACATTGTAGTAGGAGTATTTTAATAGTGTCACAATGTAGAGTGTTTTAACATTGTAGTAGGAGTATTCTAATAATGTCACAATGTAGAACCCTAAACGTTTGCCCCCTTATCAATTGATTTCAACATTATATGGATATTAGCCTCAGGGGAAAATCCAGGCTCTGAAATGAAAGAGTACTATTTATGTGATTTAACAAAAAGTGATTAACAAAAAAAGAGTTGTGTTACACTTAACACGTTGTGAGCCCACTTGAATCAAAATGCAACACTTCAAAATGTAGGGAACTGTTATCTACAAATTGGTCTCTAACCAGTGATGTACACATTATTCCCAGATTCCGTGTGGTTTTTAGCTGTTCGTTTTAACAGGAGGTGGAACCTCATCTCCCTCTTGGCACAATTGATTTCAACATGATATCGATGAGTTATGACAAATACGTTTTGCGTTCTTTTGTTTAGCGACCCCTAAATTTAAATGCATCACTCCAAAATGTAGCTGACTGTCTTCTGCAGGCTGTCCTCTAATCAGTGAGGTAAATTATATCTCCCATTTCCATGTGTTTTTTTTTGTTGTGTTAGTTTCAACATCACGTACATACTGATTTCCCTCCTAATCGATATCAGTGATTTATTGGTACTTGTCTAAACAACAGCGTTTCTGGTGCTTGTGCAGTTAGTTTTTAAAAAATACAAGTAATATGATTTTTGTGGCAGATGTTTGTGTACATAGCACATTTTATGTTTAGATTTTGGTTATTGATTTGGACACGTTAACACTGTGATTTGACATTGGGCTATCCCACCTAGCAAAATGTAATTGAAAATACGTTGAAAATAAGACTATGCAACCAAATATTTCATATTTACATTTCATGTAACTTTTAGTAATGAAATAATTTATGCAACCAACTGACAATTTTTTCGTACAATTATATCGACATTGTTGCCCTGCTTTTAGAGTATCAGGGTTAATTCTCACATGTGCCAACCCAAATGTACTAGAGCATGGCATGTTAATCTGCAAAATTGTAATTATTCGCCTACCTCCTCATGCCTTTTGCACACAATGCATATAGACTCTTTTTTTTCTTATTTTTTCTTTTTTTCTACTGTGTTATTGACTTGTTAATTGTTACCTCAATGTGTAACTCTGTGTTGTTGTCTGTTCACACTGCTATGCTTTATCCTGGCCAGGTCGCAGTTGTAAATGAGAACTTGTTCTCAACTAGCCTACCTGGTTAAATAAAGGTAAAATAAAATAAAATACAACTTATGACACTGTTATTAAAGCTATACCTAGTGGGATAAAAACGTTACTTCAGAATCATGCATATTGTGGAATATCTGCCATTGTAAGCGATATCCAGGTGAATGGCATTGGTCTACTAGATATGAAATTCAACAATCGTTTATTTAGGGATATTTTCTACAGGAAGTCTATTCCCTCTGCGATATTTTGTTGGGCTTCATCGTTTGATGTAAACTGGCGCCGTGCTTGGCTCACTCCACACAAATTTATGGTGACCAATAAAGTAAAGGAGATCTCCTTTAAGATTATCCATAGATTCTATCCGTGTAATTCTAAATACTGTATATACCTGATGTTACCAGTGAATGCAGTTTTTGTGAACTAGAAACTGAATCTACCCCTGACTGGGTAACCCCTATAAGTTCTTTGAAGAACCCCTTATAATGGTTCCTCAAAGAACCTTTTTTTTTTTTTTTTTTTTTAAACTCCCATCCACCCTCCCTCCATTATAATAACAATATTGATTTAAATAATGAATTGTTTATTTAGTGGCACCACAAATGTGAATAAATTATTTCCAAAACTATTTACCAAACAAAACACAAAATTGCTAAATTTCTGCAGACATGTCAGACCATAATAAATTGTCACGACTTCTACAGAAGGTAACTCCTCTCCCTGTTCGGGCGGCGCTCCGCGCTCGGCGTCGCCGGTCTACTAGCCACTTACCGATCCCTTTATCTTTTTCTGGTTGTTTTGTCTGTGTTCCTTTTCACACCTGGTTTTCATTGCTTTGATTTCTGTGGGTATATAGGGCACCTGTTACCTGCCGTAATTCGTGCAGGATTAGACTTGTGTGCATTGCGCTCGATTGTATTTGATGTTTGTTGTTTTTTCGCTATTACGCATTGCTCTGGTCTCCACCCATATTCCTGGGGAAAATCGCGGTCTTTTTCTCATTGAACTAAACGTTGAATTGAGAATACAACACCGTATCACTGTCGTGATTATTTCTCCCCTGTTTTCAGGTACTTTATTGATGATAAAAATAGTAATTTAAATGTTATAACTCGCTAACATGTCAAGAGTGTTTAAGGTGTGTTTTAGTAACGTCTTGAGGAAGTTAGAGTTAAGTTTGAAGAGAGTAATATTAGCCCTGCTCGGTTGAAGTGAAGAATAGCATCGTACTGAGAGTAGCTGCCATTTTATGTCGATTGTGAATGAACATACGCGTTGTTAATAAGATATTTTGCTGTGTTATTTGTATAATGGGTTCTCTGTTGTTTTGTAATGTGTTACTTTTGTGAAATGATTGAACTAAACGTTGAATTGAGAATACAACACCGTATCACTGTCGTGATTATTTCTCCCCTGTTTTCAGGGGCGTAACATTTTTGGAGGCTCCGCTGAGATAGCTGCTCAGATGTCCAGTTTCCACACCCTGGTCGCTGAATTCCGAGCCAGCTAAATCTCCACATAACAACTCAGGCAGGCTGCAGTGAGGAAAGTGTTGCTGTTCGAGGGAAGTTGGAAGTTAGTGGTTAAGTACGTGTCAACTGAGGCCATTGATCGACCATCAGAGACAGTAAGGACCATCTAATTCAGAGTCAACTCCTGCACAGTAAAAGTTCCTCCTGTTCTGTCAACATGACAAGCGCCTTGGAAGAACTACAGGAAGAGGTAGTAGGAGAATTGCACACCCTGACTAAAGACAAATTACTAGAGATATGTGATTTCCTTGAAATATCAGGCGAACAGAGAAGAGATGTTAAAGACAAATCCCGCATAGCATTAATGACTCGCATTATGATGTTACTTGAAAGAGAGGAAGTTGCAGAGTTAGAAGATGGCGGCATGTCGGAATTGTTGCTACTTAGAGACGAAATGACAGAGATGATCAGTGGCATAGATAACAAAACAGGGCAAATTGACCATGATATTGAACCAGCCGGAACACATCACAGAATAGAGGAATTGAGAACTGTAACTCCACAACAAGGGGTGGGAACTGAGCAGATTATTGCAGCCAAAGCCAGTGATTCTCTGCGTCAGCCCCAACAACATGCCAATCTTCAGGGGAGCGTGCCGCTCTCACCCAATGCACAGCCCAGCTCATACTGGCGCAAAGAGTTTAAAATTTCTGGTCAGATAGGTGAACCGGGCCAGAAAGAAAAACTGATTTTTTCCAGCCTTGTCCATCAGATTGAAAATGGACTTAACAGAGGATATCCTGAGGTAGAAATAGTAGACGCAGTAGTCAGGGCTATTTCTCCAGGCTCACAGCTACGCAGCTACTTGGAAGGTAAACCCCAGCTAACTCTTCCCACACTTAGATGTATCCTGCGTTCCCACTTCCAAGAGAAGAGTGCAACAGAGCTTTACAAACAGCTAGCTTCAGAAGCACAGCATAGCAAGGAGACCCCTCAAAGTGATTAACAAAAAAAGAGTTGTGTTACACTTAACACGTTGTGAGCCCACTTGAATCAAAATGCAACACTTCAAAATGTAGGGAACTGTTATCTACAAATTGGTCTCTAACCAGTGATGTACACATTATTCCCAGATTCCGTGTGGTTTTTAGCTGTTCGTTTTAACAGGAGGTGGAACCTCATCTCCCTCTTGGCACAATTGATTTCAACATGATATCGATGAGTTATGACAAATACGTTTTGCGTTCTTTTGTTTAGCGACCCCTAAATTTAAATGCATCACTCCAAAATGTAGCTGACTGTCTTCTGCAGGCTGTCCTCTAATCAGTGAGGTAAATTATATCTCCCATTTCCATGTGTTTTTTTTTGTTGTGTTAGTTTCAACATCACGTACATACTGATTTCCCTCCTAATCGATATCAGTGATTTATTGGTACTTGTCTAAACAACAGCGTTTCTGGTGCTTGTGCAGTTAGTTTTTAAAAAATACAAGTAATATGATTTTTGTGGCAGATGTTTGTGTACATAGCACATTTTATGTTTAGATTTTGGTTATTGATTTGGACACGTTAACACTGTGATTTGACATTGGGCTATCCCACCTAGCAAAATGTAATTGAAAATACGTTGAAAATAAGACTATGCAACCAAATATTTCATATTTACATTTCATGTAACTTTTAGTAATGAAATAATTTATGCAACCAACTGACAATTTTTTCGTACAATTATATCGACATTGTTGCCCTGCTTTTAGAGTATCAGGGTTAATTCTCACATGTGCCAACCCAAATGTACTAGAGCATGGCATGTTAATCTGCAAAATTGTAATTATTCGCCTACCTCCTCATGCCTTTTGCACACAATGCATATAGACTCTTTTTTTTCTTATTTTTTCTTTTTTTCTACTGTGTTATTGACTTGTTAATTGTTACCTCAATGTGTAACTCTGTGTTGTTGTCTGTTCACACTGCTATGCTTTATCCTGGCCAGGTCGCAGTTGTAAATGAGAACTTGTTCTCAACTAGCCTACCTGGTTAAATAAAGGTAAAATAAAATAAAATACAACTTATGACACTGTTATTAAAGCTATACCTAGTGGGATAAAAACGTTACTTCAGAATCATGCATATTGTGGAATATCTGCCATTGTAAGCGATATCCAGGTGAATGGCATTGGTCTACTAGATATGAAATTCAACAATCGTTTATTTAGGGATATTTTCTACAGGAAGTCTATTCCCTCTGCGATATTTTGTTGGGCTTCATCGTTTGATGTAAACTGGCGCCGTGCTTGGCTCACTCCACACAAATTTATGGTGACCAATAAAGTAAAGGAGATCTCCTTTAAGATTATCCATAGATTCTATCCGTGTAATTCTAAATACTGTATATACCTGATGTTACCAGTGAATGCAGTTTTTGTGAACTAGAAACTGAATCTACCCCTGACTGGGTAACCCCTATAAGTTCTTTGAAGAACCCCTTATAATGGTTCCTCAAAGAACCTTTTTTTTTTTTTTTTTTTTTTAACTCCCATCCACCCTCCCTCCATTATAATAACAATATTGATTTAAATAATGAATTGTTTATTTAGTGGCACCACAAATGTGAATAAATTATTTCCAAAACTATTTACCAAACAAAACACAAAATTGCTAAATTTCTGCAGACATGTCAGACCATAATAAATTGTCACGACTTCTACAGAAGGTAACTCCTCTCCCTGTTCGGGCGGCGCTCCGCGCTCGGCGTCGCCGGTCTACTAGCCACTTACCGATCCCTTTATCTTTTTCTGGTTGTTTTGTCTGTGTTCCTTTTCACACCTGGTTTTCATTGCTTTGATTTCTGTGGGTATATAGGGCACCTGTTACCTGCCGTAATTCGTGCAGGATTAGACTTGTGTGCATTGCGCTCGATTGTATTTGATGTTTGTTGTTTTTTCGCTATTACGCATTGCTCTGGTCTCCACCCATATTCCTGGGGAAAATCGCGGTCTTTTTCTCATTGAACTAAACGTTGAATTGAGAATACAACACCGTATCACTGTCGTGATTATTTCTCCCCTGTTTTCAGGTACTTTATTGATGATAAAAATAGTAATTTAAATGTTATAACTCGCTAACATGTCAAGAGTGTTTAAGGTGTGTTTTAGTAACGTCTTGAGGAAGTTAGAGTTAAGTTTGAAGAGAGTAATATTAGCCCTGCTCGGTTGAAGTGAAGAATAGCATCGTACTGAGAGTAGCTGCCATTTTATGTCGATTGTGAATGAACATACGCGTTGTTAATAAGATATTTTGCTGTGTTATTTGTATAATGGGTTCTCTGTTGTTTTGTAATGTGTTACTTTTGTGAAATGATTGAACTAAACGTTGAATTGAGAATACAACACCGTATCACTGTCGTGATTATTTCTCCCCTGTTTTCAGGGGCGTAACATTTTTGGAGGCTCCGCTGAGATAGCTGCTCAGATGTCCAGTTTCCACACCCTGGTCGCTGAATTCCGAGCCAGCTAAATCTCCACATAACAACTCAGGCAGGCTGCAGTGAGGAAAGTGTTGCTGTTCGAGGGAAGTTGGAAGTTAGTGGTTAAGTACGTGTCAACTGAGGCCATTGATCGACCATCAGAGACAGTAAGGACCATCTAATTCAGAGTCAACTCCTGCACAGTAAAAGTTCCTCCTGTTCTGTCAACATGACAAGCGCCTTGGAAGAACTACAGGAAGAGGTAGTAGGAGAATTGCACACCCTGACTAAAGACAAATTACTAGAGATATGTGATTTCCTTGAAATATCAGGCGAACAGAGAAGAGATGTTAAAGACAAATCCCGCATAGCATTAATGACTCGCATTATGATGTTACTTGAAAGAGAGGAAGTTGCAGAGTTAGAAGATGGCGGCATGTCGGAATTGTTGCTACTTAGAGACGAAATGACAGAGATGATCAGTGGCATAGATAACAAAACAGGGCAAATTGACCATGATATTGAACCAGCCGGAACACATCACAGAATAGAGGAATTGAGAACTGTAACTCCACAACAAGGGGTGGGAACTGAGCAGATTATTGCAGCCAAAGCCAGTGATTCTCTGCGTCAGCCCCAACAACATGCCAATCTTCAGGGGAGCGTGCCGCTCTCACCCAATGCACAGCCCAGCTCATACTGGCGCAAAGAGTTTAAAATTTCTGGTCAGATAGGTGAACCGGGCCAGAAAGAAAAACTGATTTTTTCCAGCCTTGTCCATCAGATTGAAAATGGACTTAACAGAGGATATCCTGAGGTAGAAATAGTAGACGCAGTAGTCAGGGCTATTTCTCCAGGCTCACAGCTACGCAGCTACTTGGAAGGTAAACCCCAGCTAACTCTTCCCACACTTAGATGTATCCTGCGTTCCCACTTCCAAGAGAAGAGTGCAACAGAGCTTTACAAACAGCTAGCTTCAGAAGCACAGCATAGCAAGGAGACCCCTCAAAGTTTCCTGATGCGCGTTTTAGATTTGAGGCAAAAAGTACTGTTTGCATCCCAGGAGTCAGAATCAGGGCTTAAGTATGACCCTGCTCTAGTCCAGAGCATGTGTTTTCACACAGTCCTTACGGGTCTCCAGAGTGACAGTATCAGGATTGACATGCAGCCTCTCCTGCTAGAGAGCAAAACATCAGATGAGGTTTTGCTAGAGAAGCTTAACATTGCTTGTGCTAATGAGATAGAAAGACGAAACAAAAAGCGGTTTAATGCCCCACAGCCTGCTACAACTGTAAGTGTAGTCCAGTTAGAAGATACGCCATCTGCAAAGTGTCCTGTGAAGGAAGCCAAAACTACGATACCAGCAGGACTGTTAACAGAGTTAGCTGAACTTAAGACAGGTGTAGCTTCTCTAAAAGGTCTCAGTGCAGAGATTGCTCAGATTAAAGAGACATTACAGCAGCCTATGTTTCAGTCACCGCCTTGTGCCTATGCCCCACCCCCAGTTAGGAGGCCAAATAGGGACCCCCAGCCACCTGTTTCCCAGCAGCAGTATTACAGCAACTACAGTCGGTCCCAAGCACCTGACCCTGCGCAGCATCAATATGCACCTAACCGGTATACCAACCACTCTGCTCAAGCTCCAAGGAGGTGTTTTGTCTGCCAGCAGGCCAGAACAGATGCACGCTGGACACACTGCTTCCGATGTGGGAGTGGAGAACATTTTCAAGCTGGATGTAAAATCCGGGGAGCCAGACCATCAAGGGAGGCCCCTTTAAACGGAAACGGGTTACCGCTGAGGGACGAGTGTTAACCGTAGCTACCAAAAAGTCCCAGGAATGTGCAAATTGTGCCAGAGAAGATTCATTTGAGAACCTGAAACAATGTTCATCATGTAAAGAGACACTGTACTGTTCCAAAGTATGTCAAAACCAACATTGGACTAAACATAAGGAAAAATGCACTCACCTGAAAATTGACTCTAATAGTGAAAGGTTTTCCTGTACAGAGGAAAATGCCCACTTCCTTACCATCCCTAGCTCAAGGTTGCCACCCCTGTAAGGTCACCTCGCTAGTAGGCAGACAGTGCCTTATTGAGTGTCACCTGAATCGCCACCACCTCCAAGCTCTATGGGACACAGGCTCTCAGGTATCGGTCATTGATGAACGATGGAAAGAGGAATCTCTCCCAAACGCAAGGCTGAGAGATGTTTCAGAAATTCTGGACTCACCTGATGATCTAAGGTTGACTGCAGCAAATGGGACTGAAATGCCGTACCTGGGATGGATTGAAACAACTTTTCGGCTAGCCTCTGAAACTGACCAAACAAAGGAACTGATCATCCCGGTGCTGGTAATGAAAGGCTGTCACCTATCACATCCCATCATAGGTTTCAATGTTATCGAGCACATCCTGACAATGACCGAAAAGACTAAACGATACAGTACAGTAAAAACAGCTTTCCCAAGCCTCAATAGAAACAAGGTGAGAGCTTTTATACAGGCTGTTAGCGCAGAACAGACAGATGAATACGCTGTGAAAACCAAGAAAGAGAAGGTTGCTGTACCAAAACACAGTAGCATTCAGATTGAGTGCCGTGTAGCTTCCCAGCCTTTCAAAGATGACATGACAATGCTTTTCCAGCCAGACCTGAACCCGCAGTGGCCAGACGACCTTGAGTTCTTTGCCACACGAGTCAGGAAAGGTGTTTTTCCAGTTATCCTGCTTGATGTCTCTAACCCCACTGACCACGACATTGCCCTGCTAGGACGCACAATAATCGGTACAGTACAAACCATTATGACTGTGTTACCTGCCCAAGTCTTTGAAAAAACTGTCACCCCAGCCACAGTGAATCACACCAGCGTTCGAACCCCATGTACTGCTACTGAACAGTGGGATCCACCAGTAGATTTAACTCACCTAACCGAAGAACAGAGAGAGGTTGTTAGGCAAATGCTTAGAGAAGAGTGTCACTCCTTCTCCAGATCAGACAATGACATTGGCTGCATTGAACGATTGAAAATGACTATTTCTCTAAAGGACTCTGAACCAGTAAAGTGCACATACATGTCAGTGCCCAGGCCACTGTATCAGGAGATGAAGGGTTACATTTATGACCTCATAGTCCAGGGCTGGGTTAGGAAGTCAAACTCTTCATATTCTTCACCTGTCGTGTGCGTTCGTAAGAAGGACGGGACCCTCCGGTTGTGTATAGATTACAGAGACCTGAACAGAAAGACACATCCCGACCGCCAGCCCATCCCTCGGGTCCAAGACATCATGGACAGTTTAGGTGGTAATTCCTGGTTCTCCCTCTTAGATCAGGGGAAAGTGTATCACCAGGGGTTCATCTCTGAAGAGAGCAGACCACTGACAGCATTTGTGACCCCATGGGGACTCTATGAGTGGATACGTATGCCATTCGGCCTCATGAACGCTCCTGCAGCTTTTCAGCGGTGTATGGAGGAGTGTTTGGAAGGGCTCCGGGATAACATCTGCATTCCTTATCTGGACGACACGCTAGTTTTCAGTAAAACATTCGACAACCATGTGAATGATGTGCGAAAAGTTTTGCAGCGTCTCAGAGAGTATGGCATTAAACTCAAGCCAAGTAAGTGTGATCTCTTTAAACCCACAAGAACCCACAAGAATCTGATCCGGTCATCCGTCCTGTGCTCAATTTCAAACTGTCTGGTTCCAAACCGCCAGTTAAAGAGCAAAAGAAATTCAGTCCAAAGACAAAATGCCTATTCAGAGAATGGGACAAATTGACAATAGACAGTGATGGCATTCTGTACAGAATCACTACAGCCCACAAGCAGTTACTTCTACCAGAGCAGTACAAAGGTAAAGTGATGGAAGAGTTGCACAATAACATGGGACACCAAGGTACTGACCGCACTGTATCACTAGTACGTGACCGCTTCTTCTGGCCATATATGCAATCTGACATCGAGCACTATGTGACTAAAACTTGTAGCTGTGTCAAGCAGAAAAAGCCAGCCCATGCAACAAGAGCTCCTCTGACAAACATTGTGACAACACAGCCATTTGAACTGGTATGTATTGACTTCCTTCATCTCGACAGATGCAAAGGGGGATATGAGTACATCCTCGTGATTGTTGATCATTTTACACGGTTCACTCAAGCCTACGCCACCACATCAAAGTCAGGTAAAACTGCTGCAAATCTCATCTTCAATGACTTTGCCCTGAAGTTTGGGTTCCCGTCCCGCATCCACCATGACCAAGGGGGAGAATTTGAAAATCAGTTGTTCCATCAGTTAAAGAAACTCAGTGGCATGGCGGGGTCCAGGACAACACCCTATCACCCGATGGGAAACGGTCAAGCGGAACGCATGAACAGAACATTGTTGCAAATGTTAAAGACACTAACTGAGACAAAAAAGTCAAATTGGAAGGAGTCTCTGAACAAACTGGTTTATGCCTATAACTGCACCCGTTGCGAAGTGACTGGCTATTCACCATTTTATCTTCTGTTTGGGAGATCACCCAGGCTTCCAGTTGATATGCTCTTTGGATTGTGCACAGAGGCAGGTTCCAGTAACCAGCGAGAATACGTGGAGAACTGGAAACGAGGGATGGAAGAAGCATACGCCATTGCAAATGAAAATGCTCATAAAGCCGCTGAAAGAAGTAAGAAGTACTATGACACTAAAGTTAGGAGTTCAGTGCTACAGCCTGGCGAGCGAGTTCTGATTAAAAACCTGACACCAAGAGGAGGACCAGGAAAACTCCGTAACTATTGGGAAGATACAATTCACACAGTGGTGAGACAAATGGGTTCAGACCTGCCGATTTATGAATTGAGACCAGAAAAGGGTAGGGGACGCTCCAGGGTCCTGCACAGAAATCTGCTCATGTCCTGTGACCACTTACCTTTTGAGACACAACCAGAAATGACCAAAGTGGACAGAAGTCAGAAAACGAGGAGACACCAGCCTGCATCACAGACTCTAGATTCTGATGAAGATAGTGGGGATGAATATGACCTTCATCATGAGCCGCTACAGGTTCCCACATCTCCTACAGTACCTGAGGAGAGGAATGCTGAACCAGCGAGAGAGTGGGAACACAGGCCCCCAACAGTGAAACAGACAGTTGCAGTGCCAGTCCCTGATACGCTACCAGCACAGCCTCTTGTTGAAAAGCGGCTGGAGGAGACAACAACAGTTAAAGACCTGCCTGCTGAGGAGAGTAACTTGCCTGCTGAAAATTTGCCTGATGATCGTCCACCAAGTGCCTTTCCTTCATATACTGATGCTGCTGAACCTGAGGAACCAGCCTACCAGCTGCCACAAAGAGAGAGACACCCTCCAAGACGTATCACCTATGATCAGCTTGGTATCCCTTCCTGCTACAGTATACAGCCACAGCCACAGTTGTTCCCTGTCTACTCTGCACCAGGACTGGTTCCATGGCTGCCATCACTACAGCAATGTTACTTTCAGCCACCTTACATGTATGGGCTTCAGCAAACATGAGGCTACAGAGTTGACATGTTTGACCATGGACTACTGTCTGATTTCACAGACTGTCAAAAGAGACAATTTACATACTATGCATATAGATCATTAAAAGTGATGGACTGTTGATCAATAGTATGAGAAAATACTGCTTATGTTATATAGCTGGTCAACAGATATGGACTGTGAATATAACTTGTTAGTTATATTTGAACTGTGACCCTTGACCTCTGCTCAAGTACTACCTTACAGAAGAGGATTTTCTAGGTCCAGTGCATACGGACTGTTGAAGAAGACAATGTTGGTAATGTTGGGACAACATTTATTTTGTCGGGGAGAGTGTGACAGGTTAAAGGAAATATTCATAGCCTGTTATACATTGAAAAGTATTAGTAAGTTCATAGTATGTGAGGATCTTAAAACATCTAAGGTTAAAAAGATGCATTCAGTATCAGTTGATAAAGATTGATAACATTCAAAAATATGTGGTAAAGTTAAAATCTGTCAAAGGGTACGAATTGTGAGAGTAATGTGTAAATGTTATATTGATTACTTTATTTTGTAGTGCCTAAAAGTGTTAATCTGTGATCTACGAAATGCTCTTAATCTATGAGCCGGAGATCGATTGCTCTGGTCTCCACCCATATTCCTGTGGAAAATCGCGGTCTTTTTCTCATTGAACTAAACGTTGAATTGAGAATACAACACCGTATCACTGTCGTGATTATTTCTCCCCTGTTTTCAGGTACTTTATTGATGATAAAAATAGTAATTTAAATGTTATAACTCGCTAACATGTCAAGAGTGTTTAAGGTGTGTTTTAGTAACGTCTTGAGGAAGTTAGAGTTAAGTTTGAAGAGAGTAATATTAGCCCTGCTCGGTTGAAGTGAAGAATAGCATCGTACTGAGAGTAGCTGCCATTTTATGTCAATTGTGAATGAACATACGCGTTGTTAATAAGATATTTTGCTGTGTTATTTGTATAATGGGTTTTCTGTTGTTTTGTAATGTGTTACTTTTGTGAAATGATTGAACTAAACGTTGAATTGAGAATACAACACTTTGTATTTACTTTGTATAGTGCTTTTCATGACATTTAAAAAAAAAAATATATATATATATATATATAATTATGTACAATAAAAACAACATACATTAAAAATTCATCATAGGTAAACTAACATTATTGTAGACTTGATGCTAAATACAGATTTTTCAGCTGTAGTGTCTATATCATATCAACTTAGTTATGTTAGCAAGTTTGCCATTTTTATGACCGGCCCTGGTAACTTCACCCCAACTTTTCTTATCCCCAGAACACAGTAACTTAACAACATAAGTGTTTTTCTGACATTTTGGGGAAATTTAAGGGGGGTGAAATACAGCCCGAGCAGAGCCCCAAGTCCCATGGGGACGTCCTCGAGGGGGTGGATGTTCTCATCAAAGGCCAGCGGGATTTCACTCTCATGGTGAAATGGATTTCTGCCGATGTGGAGTAAAGGAGCGAAGAGCGGTGAAATCGGTGTCAACAAAAGTAAGAAAAGATTAATACACATACAATTAACAAAGAACATAACAAATGTTCAGCTGTAGTTTTATATAAGCATGCACACCTATGTTTTTGCAGAAACAGATGATTGGTGCAAAGGCATAACTTGTCACGGACATGAAGGCATCTCGGGTCCTCATTGAAGATGTATGGCAAGAGCAGAATCGCTGCTGTGGTCTCCAGTCCTAGTAAAGTAAAGCAATGATCTTACTACACTTGCTAATTTTATTACAAAATACATCAGAGAAAGGGAAGGAATAAGAGCAAATACCTCTTCTGTATTGTCCTTCAGGGACTGTCAAATTAGCAGGATGATGTCCTCACCCCTGCCTCGCCTCTCTACCTCTGCTAGTCCTTGAATTCTATTTTTGACAAGATCTGAAAATATAATTTGCACACACTTGTATGCTAATAGATTTCAGTTTGTATTGACTGCTATGTAGGTTAAATGTACACTTCAAATGCAGCTGTCCTACAACATATATGTACCTTCTTCTTGATCCCAATTGCATTGTGTCCATGTTCTGTCCTATAAGAATTTCAAAGGAAGAGAAAATGTGTCAAAGAATAGTATTACTAGAATTAAAATTGTCAATATTTATCTATATCTTTCAATATATATATATATATATATATATATATATATATATATATATATATATGTATATATATATATATATATGTATATGTATATATATGTGTGTGAGTACACCCCTCACATTTTTGTAAATATGAGTATATCTTTTCATGTGACAACACTGAAGAAATGACACTTTGCTACAATTTAAAGTAGTGAGTGTACAGCTTGTATAACAGTAAATTTGCTGTCCCCTCAAAATAACTCAACACACAGCCATTAATGTCTAAACCGCTGGCAACAAAAGTGAGTACGCCCCTAAGTGAAAATGTCCAAATAGGAAACTCAACAGTGTGTTAGTCCGAGAAACATTATTTAGATGGTTGTTTTATTGTTGTTGAAAGCTTGAAATGTACACAATGAGAAGTGATATTGTAACAACAGTTTTAACGGGGGTAATTGTATCAAATATATATCTTTGCATGTTTGACACTTCTTTAAAGTGTTTTCATCACAGCCTGGTAAACACATTCTTGTAAGTTGTCTGCGTTGACATTTCTGGGTATGTCTCGCATGTAACATAATAATAAAGATTATGATAATAATGTTATATTATTTTATAATAATACATATCTGCAAACCAAATGGATTTCTCAAAACACCTTTTTGCATCTTCAATAGTTCAAGAGTGTTTAAGGTGTGTTTTAGTAACGTCTTGAGGAAGTTAGAGTTAAGTTTGAAGAGAGTAATATTAGCCCTGCTCGGTTGAAGTGAAGAATAGCATCGTACTGAGAGTAGCTGCCATTTTATGTCAATTGTGAATGAACATACGCGTTGTTAATAAGATATTTTGCTGTGTTATTTGTATAATGGGTTTTCTGTTGTTTTGTAATGTGTTACTTTTGTGAAATGATTGAACTAAACGTTGAATTGAGAATACAACACTTTGTATTTACTTTGTATAGTGCTTTTCATGACATTTAAAAAAAAAAAAATATATATATATATATATATAATTATGTACAATAAAAACAACATACATTAAAAATTCATCATAGGTAAACTAACATTATTGTAGACTTGATGCTAAATACAGATTTTTCAGCTGTAGTGTCTATATCATATCAACTTAGTTATGTTAGCAAGTTTGCCATTTTTATGACCGGCCCTGGTAACTTCACCCCAACTTTTCTTATCCCCAGAACACAGTAACTTAACAACATAAGTGTTTTTCTGACATTTTGGGGAAATTTAAGGGGGGTGAAATACAGCCCGAGCAGAGCCCCAAGTCCCATGGGGACGTCCTCGAGGGGGTGGATGTTCTCATCAAAGGCCAGCGGGATTTCACTCTCATGGTGAAATGGATTTCTGCCGATGTGGAGTAAAGGAGCGAAGAGCGGTGAAATCGGTGTCAACAAAAGTAAGAAAAGATTAATACACATACAATTAACAAAGAACATAACAAATGTTCAGCTGTAGTTTTATATAAGCATGCACACCTATGTTTTTGCAGAAACAGATGATTGGTGCAAAGGCATAACTTGTCACGGACATGAAGGCATCTCGGGTCCTCATTGAAGATGTATGGCAAGAGCAGAATCGCTGCTGTGGTCTCCAGTCCTAGTAAAGTAAAGCAATGATCTTACTACACTTGCTAATTTTATTACAAAATACATCAGAGAAAGGGAAGGAATAAGAGCAAATACCTCTTCTGTATTGTCCTTCAGGGACTGTCAAATTAGCAGGATGATGTCCTCACCCCTGCCTCGCCTCTCTACCTCTGCTAGTCCTTGAATTCTATTTTTGACAAGATCTGAAAATATAATTTGCACACACTTGTATGCTAATAGATTTCAGTTTGTATTGACTGCTATGTAGGTTAAATGTACACTTCAAATGCAGCTGTCCTACAACATATATGTACCTTCTTCTTGATCCCAATTGCATTGTGTCCATGTTCTGTCCTATAAGAATTTCAAAGGAAGAGAAAATGTGTCAAAGAATAGTATTACTAGAATTAAAATTGTCAATATTTATCTATATCTTTCAATATATATATATATATATATATATATATATATATATATATATATGTATATATATATATATATGTATATGTATATATATGTGTGTGAGTACACCCCTCACATTTTTGTAAATATGAGTATATCTTTTCATGTGACAACACTGAAGAAATGACACTTTGCTACAATTTAAAGTAGTGAGTGTACAGCTTGTATAACAGTAAATTTGCTGTCCCCTCAAAATAACTCAACACACAGCCATTAATGTCTAAACCGCTGGCAACAAAAGTGAGTACGCCCCTAAGTGAAAATGTCCAAATAGGAAACTCAACAGTGTGTTAGTCCGAGAAACATTATTTAGATGGTTGTTTTATTGTTGTTGAAAGCTTGAAATGTACACAATGAGAAGTGATATTGTAACAACAGTTTTAACGGGGGTAATTGTATCAAATATATATCTTTGCATGTTTGACACTTCTTTAAAGTGTTTTCATCACAGCCTGGTAAACACATTCTTGTAAGTTGTCTGCGTTGACATTTCTGGGTATGTCTCGCATGTAACATAATAATAAAGATTATGATAATAATGTTATATTATTTTATAATAATACATATCTGCAAACCAAATGGATTTCTCAAAACACCTTTTTGCATCTTCAATAGTCACAATGTGTTTTACAGATACCCTGGCTATAAAATCTAAGACCTATCAATGCATATGCCTTAGCATAGCCTCTTGGAAACACGAACCTAGGAACAAAAATATAGAGGTACCATGCTCTGAGTGGACATTTAAGAGCACATGTGCCCCTTTTTTTCTAGATGTTCCAACCTTCGTAGATGATCATCGGGTCATATAACAACCAGGGTTGCTGTAGAGTGGGCATAAGTTCAACACTCAGGAGTCAATGTCCTATCTTTTGTCTTTTTCATAGCCTGAGAGAGAGAGAGAATATATTACCTAAAGTTATCACAGCTACACACTATGTAACACATTATATTGATAATTGCCTAAAATTGCAGGTCATTGTCTTTCATAATTGTTGAAATACCTGATGTTGAAACGTTGTTAAATATTTGCTACTTTGGTATACATTGAGTGAAAGGGTATACATTGAGAGAGAAATATTCCACACTTAAATAATAGATCATCATTCATGCACACACAGCCCTGTCTTCATAGTTGTTCATAGTTTATTATCATAGTTTTGTCATAGCTTCTAATTATCGTTTATAATCACAGATTGAATATAGTTGGCCTTGGTTTCTAATCATACTTTCTAATCAATAAGCGGGTCAAGTAGACCCTAAGAGGGCAGGATCTATTGTTTACAAACAGTATGAATAAAAACAATGGTTCATTGTATAAATAGACTTCTTTTTTTTTAAACATACATGTAAATGCCTAGAATTAATACCTATCATTCTTAAATAATATATATCTATATACAAACATCACCTTGAATATTCCACTCCCCTTCAAAAAGTTCCATGAGGAAGGAACGATTCCCCGACTATCGTTTTATCTGTCCTGGGACTGCTGCCTGGTGTTTGGAGTTAGGGTAAGGCCGTTAGTACAAAAACGTAGAATAGCATCTGTTTCATCTGCTCTTCCAAAGTCGTTCAGAGTTCCTAATGCTGCATGTACCCCTGTTTGTTGGCTGTCCGCTGTAAACACAAAAATAGCTTTTAAAATAGGGTGCACACTTTTTGTTTTTAATGTATAAGTATTATTATGGATTTCTTTTTTTTTTGTGACTTAACGCCGAAAATAGTGTGATGGTTAAGGGCTACGTAAAGGACCGGGCGCAATTTGCTTCTGAGAATCCCCGTCTAACGTTGTTGTTTCCCAATCAATTATGCCTGGTAGCCTCTGGGTATCAATACATACGTTAGATAATGTTAACATGTATTTATACGAAATAGATACATTTTAACTTAAAGGAATACGTCCATTTGACATTTTGCCTAAAAATATATATATTTTTTTTATAATTTAAAAAATCATTGTATATCCGTTTCTGAATATCTGTAAAAAAAAATCATTATCTTCCTGTTTTAGAATATCATGACTGAATGTTGTTTCTGTCTCGGAGTTGTCCGTAACCTGTTGTCTGCCCATTTCAAACAACCGCAAATCAACAACCTCCGAAATGTCATTTAAAGTGCTGAAATCGTCCGAATTCATTGTTTTACTCTCCATGTTCCGGGGTACCCCTTCCGTTTCGACCCTATCCTCCAGCGGTGTAGGGGATTCGATGTACGTTGTACATTTTATCATAAAAAATACATACAGTTGACATATAGATATCTCGTAAAATTCTTTGTCCGCCCGTTGCTCCTCGGAATTCCATTCTAACGACGGCTGTTCCATAGCATTTATCCCCGGGTGCAGTTGGCCTAATGTTGGACATCCTGCGAACGTTAGATAATAATATATACAAATCGATGTCATCGGTTTAAAACACATAACTCGTGTTTAATATTACAATAATATCCATAATATTCAAACAATTCCCCGCATAGAAATGTAATATATATTTTTTTCACAAACTCACCTTCAGAAAGCTCCATTAGGAGGGATTCACAGATTATCTTTTAAATGTTCAGCCTGATAAATATTCGGGGATGTTGGCCTGTGGGTTTGTAGCTGCGCTAAAGCGGTGCTAACAGAGTGGATCGGTTGTCACTAGACTCTTCCGAAGTCGTGTCCCTAACGAGAGATAGGTACTTCCGCAGCTACAAACCCACAGGCCAACATCCCCGAATATTTATCAGACTGAACATTTATATTAATATATATATATATATATATATATATATATATATGAGAGAGAGAGAGAGCAAACCCTTTTTGTAACACGCACATGGCTTTTTCTTCACGACAGACCGGGGTGAGAGAGAAAACAATGGGTTGAGATTTTATTTAATTCAAAATATTAAGTACATACAGTTTAAAGCATGTCATAATTACTTACACCTTTTTACTATTCCTTTCAGATAAAGGGCCTGGTTAGCCCTGACCATTATCGGTATCCAATTCACCCTCGCCATGACATTCTTGCACGCTCAATCAAAGCTCCGTAAATTTTCACTCCGGGGGTAGATCATCCGTTGGGCATGTGGGTCCTGGGTATGTCTTAAGGATAGACGCGGCCAGCTCCGTAATTGTTCACGCTTTTGGAAAAGACTGTCAAGTTTATTCATAACGGTTATGAATATGGGATAATCAATCCATTTAAAGCTAAACCCTGGCATAAAGTAGTTCACATCCAGACAGGCTTTGGAAAATACATACGAATACATACATAATACATTGAAGAAATCTCCACTATATCTGTCATGTTACTGTGTTTTTTTTAAAGTCAATAAACATGTGTGTAAAGTGAACACTTTAGTTTCACAGTAGATTTGTTTAAGCTCACCAAGAAACACCTGATTTATCCCACAGCATTAATGAATAAGATGGGTAGAAAATGTATCTGAATTTATACTGTTTTTCATACTAAGATGAACCAAGATACGTGTTGGTTTTGCAAGAGTCTGATTGGGTTAATTCAGTCATTGGGTTAATTTCTTTTGTAATATGTTCAAATCAAGCTTTATTTATACAGCACCTTTCAGACATGGATGCAACACAATGGCTCCACAGGAATTTGTTTTATAAAAAACAATGAAAATAAACAGAAATATTTACCACACAACAAACATAAAAGGATAAAAAACAGAAGAATAACAACTGAAAGACTAATGAGCACCTTAAGGAAATGTCGTTGATTACAATATTAACAATTGGATGCAACATCCAACCCTAACAAGATGGACAAGCCAGCACAGGTGTAACACATTCTGACTAACGAGGTGATACCACTCGGGGTTCCCTATGTGCTGTGGTGAAATTCTACCCATAATCAATAATGAGTTAAAATTAATAATAAATCAAGGTTTTACTTTTATTAAAATACTTGCTTCTGGGTTATATACTATCTCAGGATAGGTGCAACCTCAGAGACGACGTACAATGGTTCCAAACACCAACCCCACACATCCTGTGCCAGACCTTGGGCTAAAAGGAGGTGACTGACGCACAGACACTGTGGAGACAAGTGATTGGTTCCCCATTACTCATGCCTTCCCTTCACATGGTTTGCAATAAACACACAGTTGAAAAATGGAAACAATGTTTTCTTCTGACCTCCTTTGCCTTACTCCCTGCTGATATTTTGCCTAGCAACAGGGACATGTGATCAATACTGATATTCTGCCTAGCAACAGGGACATGTGATGGATAAGCCTGACTTCTCCCCTCTCTGGACCCAAGGTGGCTGAGGCCCATTTGAGGGAGGAAGTGCGGCTGCCAACACCAGAGTCAGAAAGTAGATATTCTAATAGCAAGATGTCAATAGTTCGTATCAGCATATTCTGCAGATAAGACATCTTAATTATCTATGTTACTTAGCTAATTCTGATTTCTCCACCACAATCTTTCCCCAGAAACAGGCTCCAAAACAATAGCTCTGTTTCTGGTGTGCAGGATATAACCTTTACTCTGTGGAGGATCAAGAAGAACCAGTCAGTTTCTGTCATATTCTTGGCTAAGTGTCTGAACATCATGGGATCATTCTACACACCCAGAACAGGCCTCTATCAACACACTTTTCTATGTTATAGGAGTTTGGTAAAGAACCTATCTCAAGCCCAATGCCTCAGCTTAAAGAATTATATTTTACTACACACGCATTAGTAAGGTTTAACAGAAAATTCCCTCACAGTGCTAACGAGCTATACGGGCTAAAGTCCAACCTCAAAACAAAAATTGAAAAACCAAAGACTGAAACAAATATATCCTATATTTTTGTTGGACAAGTTCTCACCACCAACAGAAAAGAACTTCCATTTCATATTAAAATTAACTAAAATGCTTCACCTCCTGGTAACAATTAAAAACAAGAAAAAACAAGTATTTCTAAATAATAATATACAATCGTATTAGTTCTCTCTTTCTTTCTAGAATCCTAAAACTAATTTGACTACAACTACAATGCTTCACCTTCACTAATATAAACATTGTGTCTACTGGCTGTCAACAATTAAAAACACATTTTAAAAAATGTTTTCCCCCACTAGCTACTAGAATTCACATCTTCATAAAACTCACTAGCTTCTAGAACTCTCGTACCCTTGGAACGAGCCCAAACGAAACTAATCTCCAATACGGAAAAACGTGCAGTGATAATAAATTGTGATCCATGGCAACGCACTGGCTAAACGCAATACACAAACATTTTGAGTGCATACCCTTGAGACAATCAGCAAGTTTTCCTTAAAACGAACATGTCTGATTTCAAGCGGAAACTCCTGCAATATCCATAGTAACTTTCCACCTCACTGCGGAGCTTCTCTCTCTTTTCAGGGTTCACTCCATATGCATGTTGTTGGATCAGGGCCCAGTCCCCAAAATCATGCTCTAGTACCTTTGTGTTGGCACATCTGAGAATGAACCCTGATATTCTAAAAGCAGGGCAAAAATGTCAATATAATTGTACCCAAAATGGTCAGCTGGTTGCATAAATAATTATGATTACTAAATGTTACATGAATTGTAAATATGAAATATCAAAACCAAATGTACATTAATATGTTTTGGCAATAATTCACTTAATACAAACATCTGCAACAATCATATTAGTTGTATTTTTTTAAACAAGCTCCTTATAAACTGCACAAACACCAGAAACGATGTTGTTTTGACAAGTAGCAATACATCACTGATATCGATTAGGGGGGAAATCAGGTTGTATGTGATGTTGAAACTAACACAACAAAAAAAAACTACATGGAAATGGGAGATATCTTTTACCTCACTGATTAGAGGACAACCTGCAGAAGACAGTCAGCTACATTTTGGATTGATGCATTTAAATGTAGGGGTCACTAAACAAAGGAACGCAACACTTATTTGTCATAACTCATCGATATCATGTAGAAATCAATTGCGTGAGAGGAGGTTGCACGTCCTGTTAAAACTAACAGCTCAAAAACCACACAGAATCTGGGAGTAACGTGTACATCCCTGGTTAGAGGACCATTTGTAGAAAACATCTAGCTACATTTTGATTAAAGTGGGTCACCAATGTTATAAGTGCAACACAGCTCTTTATTTGTTAGTCACTTTTTGTTAAATCACATAAAAAGTACTTTCAATTCAGAGCCTGGATTTTCCCTCTGATGCTAATATCCATATCTGGCTGAAATCAATAGAACAGGGGACAAACATTTAGGCTTCTACATTGTGACATTATTAAAATACTCCTTCTACAATGTTAAAACATTCTACATTATGAAATCATTAAAATACTCCCACTACAATGTTAAAACTTTCTACATTATGACATCATTAAAATACTCCTACTACAATGTTAAAACCTTCTACATTGTGACATTTCATTGATATCATGAAACAACTCCTTCATGTATGTATTTTCTGATGTTTGTTCAGGGATCTTTTATCAGAGTATCTCTTGTCACATTCATCACAGCCATGAGGTTTCTCTCCTGTGTGTGTTCTCTGGTGTACAATAAGACGGCTAGATGTAACAAAACTCTTCTCACATTGATCACAGCTATAAGGTTTTTCTCCTGTGTGTGTTCTCTGGTGTACAATAAGACTGCTAGATGAAGTAAAACTCTTCCGACATTGATCACAGCTATAAGGTTTCTCTCCTGTGTGTGTTCTCTGGTGTGATACCAGGTTGCTTGACCGAGTAAAACTCTTCCCACATTGGTTACAGCTATAAGATTTATCTCCTGTGTGTTTTCTCTGGTGTACGATCCGATGAAGAGATGTAGTAAAACTCTTCCCACATTGATCACAACTATAAGATTTATCTCCTGTGTGTGTTCTCTGGTGTGATAACAGGGTGCATGACTGAATAAAACTCATCCCACATTGATAACAGCTATACGATTTCTCTCCTGTGTGTGTTCTCTGGTGTGATAACAGGTTGCTTGACTGAGTAAAACTCTTCCCACATTGAGTACAGCTGTACGGTTTCTTTCCTGTGTGTGTTCTCTGGTGTACAATCCGATGACTAGATGTAGTAAAGCTCCTCCCACATTGATCACAGCTATAAGGTTTATCTCCTGTGTGTTTTCTCTGGTGTGATAACAGGTTGCTTGACTGAGTAAAACTCTTCCCACATTGAGTACAGCTGTACGGTTTCTCTCCAGTGTGTGTTCTCTGGTGTATCATCAGATGACTAGACATAGTAAAACTCTTCCCACATTGATCACAGCTGTAAAGTTTCTCTCCAGTGTGAATTCGCATGTGTACTTTTAGTGATTTTAATCTTAAGTAACTCTTCCCACAATCAAAACAGTGGTGAGATTTCTCTCCTGTGTGTACTCGCTGGTGTATTTTAAGTTCTGATGAAGATTTGCAACGTTTCCCACAGTCAGAGCAGCAGTGAGATTTCTTCTCTGTGGGTCTCCTATGGTGTTTCTTAAGGAGTTCTGATGTGGAGACACTCTTCTCTGCCTCATCAGCATCATGATGTTGTTGAGGCTCCCCAGAGGACCCACGTCTCTCTCCTGCATGAACAACAAGTCAGACAGATGGTTAAGGGCCACAACAGCAGAAATCCATTGAAAAGGATGATGCCAACAGCGTAGCCCTGAAGTTGTACAACAATTGACGTCTGTAATGAATGTTCAAATTATTTGACAATTGACTTAAGACAGTCAAGTGAGCAACGATAGTCATATTTAGTCTTGTTCACATATTAGTAGTAACATCAATGATTGTAGGCTAGACATAATTTATTAAAGTTGTTGAAACCAGATTACTTTTGGTCTCCAATATAGGTCCCTTTCTGTGTTTGCTAAAATTGGAGCATGAGGGCGATGCACACACAATTTGGTTGCAGTAACGCCTCCATGCTATTGAGGAAACCACTAGTTATACAAATACCATAGACCTATAGTAGCACCCATACAACATACTTCACCTAACAACATAGACCTACTGTAGGACCCACCTAACAACAACAACAACAACAGACAGACAATAACACATCAATTTGTTAGGGATGTTGGATCCAACGTGGAGCACAGCATAACTGTCTTTACCAGAGTAATGAATGAAGAAGCACTTTGGTTGTTGTTGCATGTTGTGATGTTTGTCATGTGATTGTCATTCAGAAAATAATTTTCTGGATCAGCTGATGACAGTTGAACATGTGACTAACTAAACAGCTACACTATTAAGTATTATGTGTAATTATTGAAGAACCACATTAATGACAGTATCCATTTGGGTGTTGTCAATAAAGTTAAGGTGACTCTCGGGTAGAAACATTGGATTTAGCAAACTCTGAATTGATTTAGGCTTTATGTGCCCATAAACTGTTTTCCCAGCGTAATATAAAGAGCCACTAAATGTTACGTAGTTAGAGTGCATTTCAGAGATCTGAATACAACAAGCTGTCCGACAGCAAGATCCAGTATTTAAGTTGATGTTCATCATATGACAAGCTTAACGTTATGACTATAACTACTGTTCCCTGAAGGAGGGAAACTAGGTACAACATACTATTAAATCCACATGACAATAACTACTGTTCCCTGAAGGAGGGAAACTAGGTACAACATACTATTAAATCCATGCCTCGCTGGAAGCCCCGCCTTCCACAGGTGATGAGTGTGAGACTCGGATTTATTCCTTAAATTTCATACCACTCTTCATCGACCCTGGAAGGGGCGGGGCCAAACAGGTGTTGTAACTCGTTCATAACTGGCACGCAGATCGGTAGAAATGGTCATATAAATTGGCACTCCAAACGGAAAAAGTTTGTCAATGTTACCGGAAACTTCACGAGCTTAACGTCAGAATTTACGAAGGCCAGCAGCAGGTCGGGAATTGGTCATTTTATTCTGGTTATATTGATCTCTGGCTTCCTCAAGTCATTTGTGTCTTAATTATTTAATCAAAAGCTTGACGCATCAGTTCAAGTTCTGCACATACAGTTGATTTTATTAAACACATTTGGTGTGTCTATATGAAAAAATGCACATCATAAAATTTCAACCAATCAGTTGGTAGAAAGAAAATACTATTAGAACATACATGCATTCAGACCACTTCCCTTTTTTACACATTTTGTTACGTTACGTTCTATTCTAAAACGGATTACATTTATTTTAAATGATCAATCTTCAGACAATGACATCACAATACCTCATAAAAGTGAGAAAGAAAGTTTAGAAATGCTTGCATACCAGTGGTTGTATCTCTGTAGGACATGCCAGTAGGTTACAGTAGGTTGTATCTCTCTAGGTCATGCCAGTAGGCTACAGTAGGTTGTATCTCTCTAGGTCATGCCAGTAGGCTACAGTAGGTTGTATCCAAGTGGAAACAATTATCAGCCCAATGTGGAAAGTGTCAAAATTGGTCAGCAACAAAGTGAATGGCTTATTTGCTACGTGGGGTTTACTTGATCCAACAGAAGTTTCGTAATGATTAAGTTATGTGGACACGGACATACCGACAACTTTGATAAAAACACGTTAGGGGTTGTCAAAAGATCGCTATGCATATTCATGCTAGTAGCTTAGCATCTCTCTCAATTGAAAACAGGCGGTTGACGTCGACAACCCTCATAGAATATAAACAAGAGATTACAATAATAAGATGTATCCACCAATCCAAAGAAAGGATAGGCGGGAGCAAGACAACCCGCAGTGCCGCTTTGTGGACAACGACTCCCCTTGTTAGGGCGGAGAGACATCTTGTCAGTATATCCATAATCTTTGGTGTAGCCAACCCAACTCTCGCATGGCACTTTTGGGGGGCAAGGTGTGTAGTAAATCATCACTACATGCCGTGCCCCTCAGTCCGCGGTCAGCAGATAGACCCTTCTGAAATATATATGTTAAGTCACTTTTTGGAAACGGAACGGAGAAAACAAGGGGTAGCTTGCTCTCTACGTCGTCTGATTCTAGACATATCAGTCATCATCCTAGGGCCCTCCGTTGAAGAGCTATTGACGAGCCAACTCCGAATATCTTAAATTAAAAACAAATTGTAGCCGGTACTTACTGGTGTTAATCAGATCTCCTATCTCCGCCTCTTCATCTTTCAATGTGACAGTAATCTCCCCTTCCTTCTTCACTCCAAAAACTGCATCCTCCTCTACTTTTACTGTAACATCCTCCTCCTCTTTCACTCTGAACGCGTCTTCCTCTTCTTTCACTGAAACGTCTTTCTCTTCTACTTTCACTGTAACAGCCTCACCGTCTACTTCTTGTTTTACTGTGACATCCTCTTTCACGACAATGTTCAGCCCCAGAGCTTCTTTCTCCGTCCAGCAGACCCCCTCTTCTTTAACTGGAGGGGAGTAGTTTAGGGAGCTCATGGTCGGGGATGTTAGCTAGCTAGATATCATTAGCGACTAGGCTAGTGCTAACTTAACCAGCCAGATACTATAGCTGACTAATACAAAATAACGTAATATTAAATTAAATAGGTTAACAAGTAGATACGACAGAAGTGTGTCTAAAACTAAGCTAATATACACCGAAAGCGTATAAATAGCTTGAATCTTTCGGCTATGTTGGCTAGCAAGCTACGGAGGTGGTTGACGAGCTGTTTCTGAAGAACCGTCCACTAGATTATACGTCACGCTGGCAGCGTTGCCTGAAAGACGCAGACGTCGTCTGCTGACTGGAGGGTAAACGCAGTTGTGCATCATATTTTATTTTCAGACAAAGATTATTTTAAATGGATTTAATTAAATAATACTATTATATTGAGACATACAAAGACAAGAACGTGTTGATTGATTAAGTGCGAATAAAAATGTTTACTACAGAACATTTAAGGCAGTTTCATTTAAGTCATACTAAATCTAAATAAGTAGCTAGCTACTGTAGGTCTATTCTGCTCCTACATGGTGTAACAAAAGTTTGGGGTCACTTAGAAATGTCCATTAAAATAACATCAAATTGATCAGAAATATAGTGTAGACATTGTTAATGTTGTAAATGACTATTGTAGCTGGAAAAAGCAGATTTTTTTTATTAATGGAATATCTACATAGGTGTACAGAGGCCCATTATCAGCAACCATAACTCCTGTGTTCCAATGGCATTTTAAAAGGTTAATTGGTCAGTATAAAACCCTTCTGCAATTATTTTAGCACAGCTGAAAACTGTTGTGCTCATTTAACAAAGCTTTTGTAAACAGTGTGTGGGCCTTGTTCTTTATCAAAGCTTTTGTAAACAGTGTTGTTGCATAACAATCAAGCAGTAGAACAACAATAATCATCACCCTCTTGACCAATCTTCCCTCCCCTTAACATTGGGGTTGATTCAGACCCTGCCAGTGTACCAGGTGGACATTGGCTTTGATTCAGACCCTGTCAGTGTGTCAGGTGGACATTGGGTTTGAATCAGACCCTGCCAGCATGGCCAGAAATGTATTCCAAGGTCAGTAACTTATAACCACAGAACCACATGAGTGACTAAAAACACATACGTATTAGATTTACTGCCATGGTCTAGTATGTCACCGCCTCAGACACCATTCACAATGCTGGCTGAGGTACGAGTAAAACATGACATATTATTTCCTAACCATTCACAATGCTGGCTGAGGTACGAGTAAAACATGACATATTATTTACTAATCATTCACAATGCTGGCTGAGGTACGAGTAAAACATGACATTATTTCCTCACCATTCACAATGCTGGCTGAGGTATGAGTAAAACATGAAATATTATTTCCTAATTGTCAAAAAATCCCCACTCCTTAATCAACTAGTCTCCCACTGGTTAACCAGAATAACATGAGCTGTGTCCTTCAAACTGTTAGAATGTTAGTTCATAATCAACTAGTCTCTCACTGTTTAACCAGAATAACATGAGTTGTGTCCTTCAGACTGTTAGACTGTTAGTCCATAATCATATTCAGCTACTTAGATGTCATGTATTGTCATGTTATGCTCACTATAAGAAATCCTGAATCTACTGAAATGCCTGAAATACCTGTTAATTCATAACCCATCATTTATACCTGTTAATTCATAACCCATCATTTATACCTGTTAATTCATAACCCATCATTTATACCTGTTAGTTCATTACCCATCATTTATACCTTGTCACGCCTTGGTCTTAGTAGTTTGTGTTTTCTTTAATTATTTGTTCAGGCCAGGGTGTGACATGGGGTTATTGTATTGTCTTATTGTCTTATTGGGTTTTTTGTAGGCATTGGGATTGTGGTTGATTAGGGGTGTGTCTATTATAGGCTACTATAGGCTTGGCTGCCTGAGGCGGTTCTCAATCAGAGTCAGGTGATTCTCGTTGTCTCGGATTGGGAACCGTATTTAGGTAGCCTGAGTTTCACTTTGCATTTCGTGGGTGATTGTTCCTGTCTCTGTGTAGTTTCACCAGATAGGCTGTAATTAGGTTTCACGTTCTGTTTGTTGTTTTGTATTTTTGTATAGTTGTTTCATGTATCGTCATTTCTTCATTAAAGATCATGATTAACCACCACGCTGCATTTCGGTCCGACTCTCTTTCGACAAAAGAAGAACGCCGTTACATACCTGTTAATTCATAACCCACCATTTATACCTGTTAAATCATAACCCATCATTTATACCTGTTAATTCATAACCCATCATTTATACCTGTTAATTCATAACCCAACATTTATACCTGTTAGTTCATAACCCATCATTTATACCTGTTAACCCATCATGTATACTTGTTAAATCATAACCCATCATTTATACCTGTTAGTTCATAACCCATCATTTATACCTGTTAACCCATCATTTATACTTGTTAATTCATAACCCATCATTTATACCTGTTAATTCATAACCCATCATTTATACAGGTTAATTCATAACCCATCATTTATACCTGTTAGTTCATAACCCACCATTTATACCTGTTAGTTCATTACCCATCATTTATACCTGTTAATTCATAACCCACCATTTATACCTGTTAAATCATAACCCATCATTTATACCTGTTAGTTCATAACCCATCATTTATACCTGTTAATTCATAACCCATCATTTATACCTGTTAATTCATAACCCAACATTTATACCTGTTAGTTCATAACCCATCATTTATACCTGTTAACCCATCATTTATACTTGTTAATTCATAACCCATCATTTATACCTGTTAATTTTTTATCCATCATTTATACTTTTTGCTCAAAAGGGGCGGTTCAGGCATGGTGGCACGCTCCCTGACCTTACTTCTTACTCGGGCAGGAACAAATGGGGATCCATAATAAACACCAGGGAGAATAGCTTCTGCCTTGGCAGGAACACACTCATGTGATACATGGTATAGAAAAGTCCAATCTTAGGAGAGTACATGAGAGGCACTATACTGTGTGTCTATCTGGTCAAAACCACTGATACAGGTGCCCCTCCACCGTCTGGTGGGATGGATCATGTCTACAGAGCAACTTAGATTCAAAGACTTAGATGTGTGTGTATTGGGTATATGTTGTGAAATTGTTAGATATTACTTGTTAGATATTACTGCACCGTCGGAGCTAGAAACACAAGCATTTCACTACACCCCCAATAACATCTGCTAAACATGTCTATGTGACCAATAAAATGTGATTTTGATTTGAAATAAACGTCCTATTTATCAAAGATGCTTTTGGCTGTGGTCAAAACTGCTCCAAAGGATTCTAATTTGTTAAAAGTCCATATTGATACAGAAAACACTAAACCATGATTTAGATGTATTAATAACAAGTTGATTGACAAAGTCATGAAAAATTTGAAGAATTGAATAAGCCACATTTTGGCTATGATAAAAGATATGCCTCTGGGGTCAAAATGATCCATGTTAGAAGTATGGTTCAATGCAAATGTGTAGTGGGTGTAGAGTTTGTTTTAAAATCTCACTCATTAAACACGATTCGATCAACACATGCTTCTCTTTGAACGACTTATTATAATATTAAACTTTTATGAAATAAAAACAAAAAATAAACCTTTTGATTCCTCAACTGCGTTGCCCACTCCAGTCAGCAGATGGCGATGTGCGTCTTTTAGGTTCAGGCGACGCTGCCAGTGTGACGTATAATCTAGTGGACGGGACGCTCCTTCAACAACAACAGCTAGTCAGACACCTCGGTAGCTTTTTAGCAAACACAGCTACAACATTCACCCGCTTTACACCCTTTTGGTGTATATTAATCGCTGTGTATTAAACACACTTCTGTCGTATGTACTTGTTGGCCCATTTAATTATATATTTACGTTGTTTGTCAGCTAGCTGGTTTGCTAAGTTAGCTTAGAACTAGGCTAGTCGCTAATGCTAGCTAGCTAACATCCCCGAACATGAGTTCACTAAGCTACTCTCCTCCTGATAAAGAAGAGGGATCTGCTGGACGGAGGAAGAAACTCTCGTGAAAGAGGATGAGAAAGAGAAGGATGTTACAATACAAAAACAAGTAGAGAGTGAGGCTGTTACCGTGAAAGAAGAAGAGAAAGATGCGTTCAGAGTGAAAGAGGAGGAGGATGTCACAGTAATAGAAGAGGAGGAAGAGAAAGAGGATGTCGTTTTTGGAGTGAAAGAGGGGCAGATTAAATTAAATCATTTTACATAATACTTTCATATCACATCAAAATAGGTAATCAGTCGCGACTCCCCAAACGGTAAACCAAATTCGTTTCTCGTCATTTCTCCTTCCTTCAGGCTTCTTTTTCTTCTTTGGACTTTATATCAACTGGACTGGAGTGTGGACCTCAGTTCATTTTTCAATCACCCACGTGGGTATATACCAAGACAGTCATGAAGAGGGCACAACAAAACCTTTTCCCCCTCAGGAGACTGAAAAGATTTGGCATGGGTCCCCAGATAGAAAAAGTAATTAGGGGAAAACTATTTTGTAAACTGAAATAAAATAACAAACCTGTTTGAAAAATGAAAACTATTCCAAAACTATTTTGACTCCAAAACTAAAATAGCCTAAAATAAGTTTGAATCATTTATATCATAACTTTGGGCAAAATATAATATTTTTTACGTGGTTTTAAAGCTTCTAAATCTGGTGGCTGCTGGGTGGCAATGTTTCAAATAGACCTAGCTTTGTGTATCACTATCACTAGCTATCACCAGACATACTTTAAGAAATTAGGATATTGGAAACTCCTTTCGAGTCGTATTAATAGCTTAAAGAAAAGAACATTGGCATGAATTACCCTCTGAACAAGAAGCACAACATTACAAATATTTTCAGAGATGTGAGATAATTAACTTGTTCTCTAATAGCGTATAGCTTTGCAATCGTGACATTACGTACTTTCAAGGAAAATAGGCATGTTTCTCGACTCATACCCTGACTTTAAAAAGGGATTTAAGTGAGAATTAGCTTAGGATCTGCGTGTCACAGCATGACAATGTGATTGGTCGACAGTCTTCTGGACGGGCGTTTTATACACTTTGAAATTTTTATTTGATAACGTTTTTGTTCACTTGCCTGCCTATTGAACTTGGAATGCACTGTACTGTTCATCTCTGAAACTCACTGAGATAATTCCTTTGATACAGCAGTAGCAATACAGGAATAGAAATTCTACAGAATAAACAGGAACGCTTATGGAGAGGTGTTGCTGTATACAGTGCATTCGGAAAGTATTCAGACCCCTTGACTTTTTCCACATTTTGTTACGTTAAAGCCTTATTCTAAAATTTATCAAATCATTTCCCCCCCTTTCATTTCGCTCATTTATTTGGCACACCTGCATTTGGGGAGTTTCTCTCATCCTTCTCTGCAGATCCTCTCTAGCTCTGTCAAGTTGGATGGGGAACATCACTGCACAGCTATTTTCAGGTCTCTCCAGAGATGTTAGATCGGGCTGAAGTCCGGGCTCTGGCTGGGCCACTCAAGGACATTCAGAGCCACTCCTATGTTGTCTTGGTTGTGTGCTTAAGGTCGTTGTCCTGTTGGATGGTGAACCTTTGCCACAGTCTCAGGTCCTGAGCACTCTGGAGCAAGTCTTTCATCAAGGATCTCTGCACTTTGCTCTGTTAATATTTCCCTCGATCCTGACTAGTCTCCCAGGCCCTGCTGCTGAAAAACGTCCCCACAGCATGATGCTGCCACCACCATGCTTCACCGTAGGGATGGTGCCAGGTTTCCCCCAGAAGTGCATTTTTGGCATTCAGGCCAAAGAGTTCAATCTTGGTTTCATCAAGCCAGCGAATCTTGTTTCTCAGGGTCTAAGAATCCTTGAGGTGCCTTTTGGCAAACTCCGAGCAGGCTGTTATGTGCCTTTTACTGAGGAGCTGTTTCCATCTGGCCACTCTACCATAAAGGTCTGATTGGTGGAGTGCTGAAGAGATGGTTGTCCTTCTGGAAGGTTCTCCCAAGCATTGCTCTGTTTGACTTCAAGCATATCAACTCCCGAGATGATGAAATGGCTAGCTAGTTAGTGAGCGCTAACTAGAGGGACAGCAGCGTAGCCTAGTGGTTAGAGCGTTGGACTAGTAACCGGAAGGTTGCGAGTTCAATCCCCCGAGCTGACAAGGTACAAATCTGTCGTTCTGCCCCTGAACAGGCAGTTAACCCACTGTTCCCAGGCCGTCATTGAAAATAAGAATGTGTTCTTAACTGACTTGCCTGGTTAAATAAAGGTCAAATTAAAAATAAATAAAAATTAAAGTGCCTATAAGAACATCCAATAGTCAAATGTTAATGAAATACAAATGGTATAGAGGGAAATAGTCCTAATAACTACAACCTAAAACTTATTACCTGGGAATATTGAAGACTCATGTTAAAAGGAACCACCAGCTTTCATATGTTCTCATGTTCTGAGCAAGGAACTAAAATGTTAGCTTCCTTACATAGCACATATTGTACTTTTACTTTCTTCTCCAACACTTTGTTTTTGCATTATTTAAACCAAATTGAACATGTTTCATTATTTACTTGAGGCTAAATGGATTTTATTGATGTATTATATTAAGTAAAAATAAGTGTTCATTCAGTATTGTTGTAATTGTCATTATTACAACAACAAAAATTGAATCGTCCGATTAATCGGTATCGGCTTTTTTTGGCCCACCAATAATCGGTATCGGCGGTGAAAGATCATAATCGGTCGACCTCTATTCCAAATCATATCCAATCAATTGAATTTAGCACAGGTGGACTCCGAACAAGTTGCAGATACATCTCAAGGAAGGTAATGGAAACAAGATGCATCTGAAAGCAATTTCGAGTCTCATAGCGAATGGTCTGAATACTTAAGTAAATAATGTATTACCTGTTTTAATTTTGTCATTATGGGCTATTGATGACACCCCTCTGAAACAAGATAGCCCATCCATCAGAAAAATATCTCTTCCTTAGCCTACTCCTCCCGCTTCTGCTTGCCTTCGTAAATATTGATGTTATGCTCCTAAAGTTTCTGGTAATAGGCTACACCAGCAGTCGTTATGCTCCTATAGTTTCTGGTAATAGGCTACACCAGCAGTCGTTATGCTCCTATAGTTTCTGGTAATCGGCTACACCAGCAGTCGTTATGCTCCTATAGTTTCTGGAAATAGTCTACACCAGCAGTCGTTATGCTTCTATAGTTTCTGGTAATAGGCTACACCAGCAGTCGTTATGCTCCTATAGTTTCTGTTAATAGACTACACCGGCAGTCAGCAACCTTTTCCATTTGGTGCCAATTTATCTGACCATTTCTACTGATCTGGTGCCAGTTATGATTTTCATATACACATTTTACTGGAACAGTTACATTTAATTTATAATAGTAATAATAATTATTATAGTTTTTGTATCTCAACATCATTCTCTGTGGTTAATCTACATTATATTTAAATGAAAATTATGAATATAATTTTTTATTGCCATTGTTAATTTTTTTTAAATAACCTACATAAAGCCCCAAAATGGTATCTTTGTGGCCTGCAGGTAGAACAAATCCTGATAAAAATAAATATCTTATAAATCACATTGGTTACGCATGGACTGTCTACAACGAACTTGAATCATTGTATCAACTTGGTCTAGCCGAAACTCCTCATAGCAAGCTTGCAACATTGTATAAAATATTCTGGGCCCTCAGAGTTTCCCGCGCCAGTGAGTTCGGAACAGATACAGCTGTCGGCTATTTGTGCAAAGGATAAGAAGTATTCAGGTATTTTATGACATTTCCACTGAATCAGAGCATTACATATTTCCCTTTCATGCCGAGTGGTTATCAAAAGTGTGAGAGCTGGAAATATTTTACGAAAATACTTTGAGGAACTATTGTCATACGCAATTGTCATACGACTTTTACTTGCTGTTTGAGGTGAAGAACAATGTATTTGAGAAGCTCCACAACAATTTAGAACCAGGAACAGTTATAGCCCTTGGTTCTCTCCAGACCTGACTGCGCTTGACCATCACAAAACATCCTGTGGCGTTCTGCATTAGCATCGAATAGCCCCTGTCATATGCAACTTTTCAGGGAAGTTAGGAGCCAATATAGACAGGCAGTTAGGAAAGCTTAGGCTAGCTTTTTCAAGCATAAATTTGCATCCTGTAGCACAAACTCAAAAAGGTTCCGGGGCACTGGAAAGTCCATGGAGAATAAGAGCACCTCCTCCCACCTGCCCACTGCACTGAGGCTAGGAAACACTGTCACCACTGATAAATCCACGATAATCGAGAATTTCAACAAGCATTTCTCTACATCTGGCCATGCTTTCCTCCTTTCCTCCTTTCCAACCCTGGCCAACAGCTCCCCACCCCCCACAGCTACTTGCCCAAGCCTCCCCAGCTTCTCCTTCACCCAAATCGATATAGTTGATGTTGTTCTGAAAGAGCTGCAAAACCTGGACCCGTACAAATCAGCTGGGCTAGACAATCTGGACCCTCGCTTTCTAAAATTATCCGCCACCTTTGTTGCAACCCCAATTACTAGTCTGTTCAACTTCTCTTTTGTATCATCCGAGATTCCTGAAGATTGGAAAGCTTCTGCGGTCATCCCCCTCTTCAAAGGGGGTGACACTCTAGACCCAAACTGTTACAGACCTATATCCATCCTGCCCTGCCTTTCTAAAGTCTTCGAAAGCCAAGTTAAACAGATCACTGACCATCTCGAATCCCACCGTACCTTCTCTGCTGTGCATTCCGGTTTCCGAGCTGGTCACTGGTGCACCTCAGCCACACTCAAGGTACTAAATAATATCATAAGCGCCATCGATAAAAGACAGTTCTGTGCAGCCATCTTCATCGACCTGGCCAAGGCTTTCGACTCTGTCAATCACCGTATTCTTATCAGCCGACTCAACGGCCTTGGTTTCTCAATTAACTGCCTCACCTGGTTCAACAACTACTTCTCTGACAGAGTTCAGTGTGTCAAATCGGAGGGCCTGTTGTCCGGACCTCTCGCAGTCTCTATTGGGGTACCACAGGGTCCAATTCACGGGCCAACTCTTGTCTCTGTATATATTAACAATGCGGGTGATTCCCTGATCCACCTCTACGCAGACGACACCATTCTGTATACATCTGGCCCTTCTTTGGACACTGTGTTAACAAACCTCCAAATGAGCTTCAATGCCATACAACACTTTTTCTGTGGCCTCCAACTGCTCTTAAGCGCTAGTAAAACTAAATGCATGCTCTTCAACCGATCGCTGCCAGCACATGCCCGCCCGACTACCGTCACAAATCTGGACGGTTCTGACTTAGAATATGTGGACAATTACAAATACCTAGGTGTCTGGTTAACCCAGCCTCATATTACATACCCTCGTAAAACTGACTATTCTACCGATCCTTGACTTCGGCGACGTCATTCACAAAATAGCCTCCAACGCTTTACTCAGCAATCTGGATGCAGTCTATCACAGTGCCATCCCGTTTTGTCACCAAAGCCCCATATACCACCTTCCACTGCGAAAGTAGTGTGAAATGCACTCATAAGCAACCTGGAAATGGAGGTTACTCCCCTGAGTTTTCCCCCGTTCACATTCAGAATACATTGTGAAAAACTAAAATCTTTGCTCTCCATTTTTGCTCCAGGCAGATATACTACATCTATTACTATCAAATCAAATGTATTTATATAGCCCTTCTTACATCAGCTGATATTTCAAAGTGATTATTATACATAAACCCAGCCTAAAACTCCAAACAGCAAGCAATGCAGGTGTAGAAGCACCTGGAAAAACTCCCATAAAGGCCAAAACCTAGGAAGAAACCAGGCTATGAGGGGTGACCAGTCCTTTTATGGCTGTGCCAGGTGGAGATTATAATAGAACGTGGCCAAGATTATCTATGATGACTACAAGGTCCGATAGGAATTCTGGGAACGCTGTATACGGCCCAGGAGGCCTGCAAACAGTAGCTATAAAAAGTGATTGGGGAGGCTGCATAGATTTCATGACTAGATGATCAAAAGACGAAAACATTGTTTTGTTTTTTTGTCAATTGAAATTTGCTATCGTAAATGTTAGCAACACCTCCGCCTTTGCGGGATGCGCGGGGGATATGGTCACTAGTGTAACCAGGAGGTGAGGCCTCATTTAACACAGTAAATTCATCAGGCTTAAGCCATGTTTGAGTCAGGCCAATCACATCAAGATTATGATCAGTGATTAGTTAATTGACTATAACTGCCTTGGAAGTGAGGGATCTAACATTAAGTAGCCCTATTTTGAGATGAGCGATATCACAATCTCTTTCAATAATGGCAGGAATGGAGGTCTTTATTCCAGTGAGATTGGTAAGGCGAACACCGCCATGTTTAGTTTTGCCCAACCTAGGTTGAGGCACAGACACGCTCTCAATGGGGATAGCTGAGCTGACTGCACTGACTGTGCTAGTGGTTATCAGTTTACTCATTAGCAGGGAGGAGTTTCTGCATTCAACTTATGCGTGCATCGCCCTCAATTTTATTATACACAGAAAGGGGCCTATATTGGAGACCAAAAGTCATCTGGCACACTGCTTAGGATTTCAGCAACTTTAACTTATTTCTAACCTACATTCATCGATTTTACTACTAATGTGAAAACAAGACTAAATATGACTATTCTTGCTCATTTTAAGACAATTGTCAAATAATTTGAACATTGATTACAGACGTCAATTGTTGTACAACATCATGGCTACTCTGTTGGCATCACCTTTTTGTTAAGGGATTTTTTATCAATAATGACTAATTATGTATACATTTCAATCAGGACTGACTAATCAGAATACTATTATGTTACTGTATAGATGTATGAATTGTCTTTTAATCCTAGTACTGAATATAATGTGTGTAAATATAATCAAGAATTAGAACAATGACTGTCTGTTCCTTGGTAGAAATTAATGAACTTATCGTCAGACTGGCTAGAATGCTTATCTACACAGGAAGACCTTGGCTCGGTCATAAATTATATTAAATTGATGTGGGAAGGCTTAAGATATTGCCTTTGTACCAGGGTGAAGAAGAGACGGGACAGTTCGAAAACTAATGACGTCATTTTCAGTTTATAACCTGTGGTAAACTGTATCATGTTCAGTACTCTCGAGAATAAACGCTGCTGATTGATTTTGAGACTGGTCTCTGTCCATTTTATGCAAATAAGAGTCTTACAAATTCTTAGAAGTGGACAGAGTGTTTAATTTAATTGGGTATTAAAACATGTAAGAATTTAATTCCTGTAACACTTTTACAGTGAATTTCTGCTGTTGTGGGCCTTTAACCATCGGTCTGACTTTGTTGTTCACACAGGAGAGAGACGTGACTATTGTGGATCTTCTGCGGAGCCTCAACAACCTCATGATCCTGACGAGGCAGAGAAGAGTCTCTCCAGATCAGAACACCTCAAGAAACACCTGCAGAGAATCCACACGGGAGATAAATATTTTAGCTCTACTCAATGTGGGATGAGTTTTACTACATCTAGCCATCTTATTGTACACCAGAGAACACACACAGGAGAAAAACCTTATATCTGGGATCAATGTGGGAAGCGTTTTGTTCAATCTAGCGATCTGACAGTGCACCAGAGAACACACACAGGAGAGAAACCTTATAGCGGTGGTCAATGTGGGAAGAGTTTTACTTCATCTAGCCATCTGACTGTACAACAGAGAACACACACAGGAGAGAAACTTCATAGCTGTGACCAGAGATAATCTGATAAAAGATCTCTGTTAAAATATCAGAAAATACATGGAGTTGTTTCATGATATCAATGAATTAATGTCTCAATGTAGAATGTTTTAACATTGTAGTAGGAGTATTTTAATGTCACAATGTAGAATGTTTTAACATTGTAGTAGGAG